>NW_022757233.1:195297-206055 GCF_011630105.1 Anneissia japonica
TATATATATATAAAACTGGAGGGCTGCATTGGCAAACAAAATAGAAAAAACAAAAACTCCGGAGAGATGGTAATAAGTTGCCAGATATATAATTTTATTCAAGTGAGCAAACGTTTTCGGTTATCAAACTTTGTCAACCTATATATATCATATATAAATATATATCATATATATGTTATGGTAATGATAATAACAGCATATGGCAATTGCATATAACTAGGTTATCATAGTTTTGTACAGGTCGGTTATTATTATATTAATATGTATGCTAAAAAGCTAAAATAATGGAAAATGGCAGCCATTTTAAATTGTAATAGCTCAAAAATGTGTACAATATTTAGTTAACTGTTGCTGTCATTGTTATCAGTGGATTTCCAATTGAATACTGCATTTTAATGACATAAATTTACAATATTAGTGACAATTTTAGGAAAAATGGCGGCCATTTTGAAACAGCTGGCAACCCCCCTTACGTATGAAAAAAAAAATGTTGCACATACTTTTTTGATTTATCTATGTCTATTCTACATCATATCCAATTTTAAAAAAATATAGCAAAAAAAAAATGCAACCAACCAAAGTTTGCTGGACTATTAATTATGTCATCATCAGGAATGATGATTATTGGCTAGTATATGGGGACGTACTGAGATTCGGTACGTTAACACATCAGGTAGGTTAAGTAATCACTCCTATGATATTTCCTGTGGCAAACTCTCATCTTAATAGCATTTGTAGTAACTTCCATCTGGCTAGATAATCTGGAGTCGTGTGTTCGATTCCCACACGAACCATTTTCCCCCCAAATTTTTCTATTGGCTAGTTATTGGGGATATTTAATTTTAATATTTTTATAATCTATTTTTCAACATAATTTTAAAAAATAAATCGGACTTAAAACAATATTAATTCATAATAATTATTTTGAATATTTAATAAGAATATAAAATATTTATTAATAACATTTATTTTGAAGTTTTCGTTACTTTTGACACCATCTCCATGCGTAATATTGTAATTTCCATCTGGCTAGATAATCTGGAGGTCGTGTGTTCGATTCCCACACGAACCATCTAAAAAAAAATCTATTGGCTAGTAATTGGGGATATCTAATTTGAATATTTTCAATTCCTGATGATGACATAATTAATGTCGAAATATTAAATCCTGACATGATGGCGTACATTTCGATTATACTATCTTATCTGAGTTAATCAGTGGACCTTTCGGTTTTTTTCCCCTGAATTTGTGATAAATCGTTACCACGCATAGACGTATGTTAAATGGGTAACAAATTTAGGATTACCACGCATGTATTTCTGCAAAATGCGTGTTTCATCCAAAATCACTTTGAAATGCGGGACTGTCCAGCACGATGCGAGACGGTTGGTAACAATGAGTTGGTGAAGGGCTGAGTCGGTATGGTCCGAGTCGGTTAAGGGCCGAGTTGACTTGAAGCCCGTGGACGCTAGGAAGACGGTCACGCATGAGTTTTAGCGCCGCGTCGTCACACAAATCGAAAGCTTCCTAATACTTCGAGTGAAACTTACCTGTATGTAATCTTGTTGCTTTTCCACTTACCGCCTGCGAATGCAGAGCGGGCAACACGCACCGACAGTTTACCCCCACTCCTCTTCACTTGTCCATTTTCAGCCACTTTAATGGGATCGGGAACCCCACAGCGTGTTGTACCCATCAGGGTTAGTGTTTCATTATCCAGCTTTCCAGACGCTTTCAAACCGGAGAATTTTTGCATCTGTTTTAGCGACTTTTTAAACTCCTTTTTAGATATTGCGCCTGACCCTCCTATTGGTGGTAAATAGTCGTACCGCTGAAGATAATCCTGTCGTAAAATATAACAAAACGTTACAATTCTTGAAATGGTTGTATTTATTGCATAGGAACCAAACAGGCCGGGCCCCACTAAAGTTTTTTTTTTTAATTTCCGGCCATCTAAAGGTGCCATATATATTAATAGTTCCATCAAGTTCTTTTCCAACAAGTTTTTCATTAATTTAACATTGCATCTTTATTCTTTTTTTAAGTACAGCGCATTGAGAGCTTACTATATGCGCTATATAAGAATTTTGCTATTATTTAAAAAAAAAAAAATTATTATTATTATTATGTTACTAAAACTTTATTATTATTATTACTATTACATTATTATTATTATTATTATTATTATTATTATTATTATTATTATTATTATTATTAATAGTTTGTAATTGGGGTTGAGGTAGCTGGATCCTCCATCTGTAAAAGTCCCTTCCTGAATTTTACTGATTTTACCATAACAGTATGAAATTTAAAACTTGTTTAATTCTAAATGTCTTGTAATTGTAGTTATTTTTAGTAGTTTGTTTCAAAGTGTTCTTTTTTTATATTTATTATTATTTTAAATTAAGTAGCACTTAATTCTCAGTTTCAGTACTGTTGTCTGTTTTCCTCCTTTGAATTCACTTACTCTTTCTGTCTTAAGTGAGTGTTTTTAAGAAAACGTATAATTCCACACTCTCAAATATGGTCTTATAAATTTAATAGACAAAAATATGAACATATGATTATTACCACTCCTATTTGAACCGCCGGGTCTTTTATATCAATGGGCTGCTCATTAGCAAATGGGAGACCTCGACAGAGAAGCACACTACACGCCACTACGTAGGCTAGCAACCAGTAGTCAGCCATTAGAACAATTTACATCTGTAAATTAAAACAAATATTTGATTAATATTTATTCCAGTCATGTTTTACAGCAGAAATTAATGTTGAATTTGTACTCAAGATCCTTAAGGTTATTCTGCTTCCAGGTTATAGATGCGCACTCAGGATATTGGGGTCTATGGATTATTTTTTGAAACTGGTAAAAAAAAAACGAACAAATAATTTTAGTGAATAAATAATTATGAAAAAATATGGATGAATAAACAAATAGAAGAATGAATTAATGAATTTTTGTCAACACACGCAATTTACGCAGAAATATCCTTTATAAAAAAAAAACATTATTTAATTATAAGTTATCATCCGTGATTGCTTTTAAACAAACCTTCACCCTATAATTAATCCTACCTTTTGATAAGGATTTTATAATGAATAGGCCTACATAGTACATTAATCGCCCACATTGTGTGTGTGCTTTTTTTTTAACTAATAGACTTAATTGACCTTATAGAATGCTAAGAATTATGCAATTAGGACGTCACGTTGACGCGTCCTATATCACCGCTAAACATGAAGTTTCCTGATTCAAATTTAACTGTCATTGATAATGTGAACAGAAATCAAAACTATTAGTTTCATTGTTACAAATAAAATAAAAACGGCAGTTTGCAGACTTAAATGTACTGTGCAAATAAAAAAAAATTATGCAGCTTTATAAACAACTACCGGTACCGGTTGATAACCTGTTCATCATTCACCTTTCTTTTTACATTGCATTATAGATTGTAAATAGCCTAACGGTGTAATAATATATACGATGTGCATAGCACTCATATCCATTTTAAAGAAATACTGTACTCAAGGCGCTTAACAAAATATAGGCCTACAGCAGAAAGAAACCCTAAAAACATAAAGTTTGTATGTAGTGTAGATGTTGTGTGTTAATGTATTGTTCTTTTATTGATGTGCTTGTCCTTAAGATTTTATCTCTGTGTAAAATTGTGTTTTTAATATTCAGCACTTTGATAATTTTATAAAGGACCTTGTTAATAACAACAGACCTAATAATACATTGTACGATAGTTAAGTTTATTTACCGTACAATAATTAAGATTTATGTCATCGTGGAGATATAAATAAACCTCCGTGATCCCATAAATGTCATATTTTGAAAGAGGGACGGATGATGACATGAATGACAAAAAACGCTGGAGCAGATGGGATGTACCCCATACCCTACTGGGGTGCTTCATGACCCCAGCCCCCAGGGAAGTAGGGCCTAATGAAGCCTTAGCCGGGGCCTCAAGTTCCTTCAATGTCTCTGCAAAATATTACTTTGGAATAATACACTCTGGATGTTGAAAAATGGAGAATCGCCAGGCTGTGGAATGAGAGAATAATTTAGGTCTGCTCCTGGGAAGCAGAGTTTACTGAGTAGTATGACGTAACGGCAACGTTCAACCAATCGAAACTTATGAATAAATAATGAAGTTTTATAGAATGCATGACAATGAATTATGTATACGAAATTGCTAATAAGATACATATATGACTTTATGGAAAAATGTAAATATTACACCACAATAAATTTATCTAGTTGGTATTAATACAAGCGAGATAATATCCCAGCAAATATATTTAAAGGAAAATATCTTTCGACGACTAGTCTATGTATGTCGGTTTAACCTGTTTAGGTCTTGTCAAAATGTTATTCTTATTGAATACTCTAAATGACGATTTATATATCTTAAATGTTTTCCTACAGGCAATATATTATATACATAATGACGGTCGCCTTAAATTTAAGTAATTTAATAGAGACGTATACACTTCCTGTCGTAAATAATTAGTCTCTACTTATGTCTGAATGACTGCCTATAATTCGGTAATTATGCGTCCATAATGTAGGTTATTTGACTTTTAAATAAGATCGTCAATTTCTAGGTTAAATTGAAATATTAATACTGCTTATTGCGAATGACAGGAAGGCTGCAACGCACGGTAGTCACCAAAGCACGGCTTAGGCACATGGCCCAGAATTGATTACATTATTCTTGTATTGCTCTTTAAACTTTATACTAATTCACCTAAAAATAAAACATAACCTCAAACTGAAATAAATGTTTTAATTGCTCATTTACAAAATCACGTCATTTATCAACATTCATCAAACCACAGATGAAACACAGCTACTTTACTATGAAATTATTTAAATTTGCTGAAAGGCATTTAAGGATATACTGCAAGGTCCAGTCTATGCAAACATCTTAGGAACACTATTTTTAAACATCCGTTAATTGGCCTGAAAATTGATTCTCTAATTTTCAATGGAAAGTAAAAAATAATCTTTTGGAATATAGAAATTAAGTTTTTTTTTTAAATATTATATCTAGGTATCAGTAATATACAGCCTAGTACGTTATTACATTGCCTTTGTACCTGTTGATATTGCATCATTTTTAGCGAAATCTTGATTTGATCATGAACCAACTCATAAAACAAACAGTCAGACGAAATTCGTGGACTATTATTATTATTATTATTATTATTATTATTATTATTATTATTATTATTATTATTATTATTATTATTATTATCTAATCATTTTACATTTTTAATTTTGAGAGAAAAATCCATACGATGCTGCATATATATTATTTTGGTCACCTTTGTTCGCCTTATTAGTTTTAAGTGTAACTTTTATTTTTAATTGTCAACTTTTCAACACCAGCGTAATTTAGAGTAAGTATGAAGGTAAAAATATATTAAATAAAATGAGTCATTGTGTGGGAGTGGTCAACCTTTGACATCAGCAAACAATTCAAATAATTTGTCTCGCTAATAAGTTAATAAGAACCGATCCTTCGAACTGACATGTCGGAAGATTTTTCTTAATAAGCCTATCTCACCCTTTCACGAGAGTCTAGAAACTTAGCACAAGGAGAAGCCTCCCTAGCATACTCTACAAAGGCATTACCTAAGTATCGGTAACTTAAACACCAAAATGCAATTAGTCCTTCAATACAAATACAAATTAAATTACATTTAATTAACGCTATGGAATGTTAACGCATACTACTAATTGAATACCAGCACATAAAAATCAGTTTTTTTAGTAATTATATATACTTTGGTAAAGGTTTATATTATACCTCGACCTACTTTACACCGCGTCTTATGAGTACAAAGTGAACTTTCTTCGTGAATTTATGTCAAATATTTAACTATAGTCCACAAGAAATTGTATTGCAATTGTAAGGCACCTGAACACACCTATAATGACTGCATTAGTGTCATGTGACGTAAGTTCTGCTTACTCGTCACAAACAAATAGGTTGATATTATACATGGACCAATCACGTAGTATTGTATGTACTTTGTCATTTTATGTACTCAGTTTAAGTTAACATTTGATCGGTTTTAAGCACTTGTTGAACGTTAACATCAGAGGGACGTATGAAGAACTACATGTAAAGCAAACCGTCAATTGAGGTATTTATAAAATAATATTTCTTGTATTTATTTTCTTATTATTAATACATCGTATATAATATAATTATTAGGTCTACTAAATATTTGTGCGTTACGTTTGTAGAAAGGCTGACTTCATTTTTAAAGGTCTATAGGAATTGGCTGAACGAGTGCTGTGTTGTTTGATTACTACATTGCACCACTATCATTTATCATTTAGTCTCTACGATAAGATATAGGAAACCAAACAAAAATAAATGAACGAAAGTTAAGTGCAGTTATTATTGTAACACCAAGCGCTGATTCTAGATGCGTATGAAATGGTTTTCTCCGGGAAGCTGAGGATGTTGATCCAGTGATTGGGGTAGGCCTAATAGGCAGTTTATTACAGCATGATTACAGTATGCGCTTCCCGTTTAGGGAATTTGACCTAGAGAGCATCGTATGTACACGTTACTTACAGAGAGAAGCCCAAATATATTGTGAAGGAGAAGGGGTGTTCGGTTGGAAATTTTTCTGACGCCGGCGTTATTTTTAGAATACAGGCTTGGAATTAACCTACAGACATTGAGCATGATTAAACTGCTTACGCTTTTAGTCGTCGCAAGATCAGAACACGGCTGCTGTAGGCCATTTTTTTTCATTGATTTCAACCAAAGATAATAATAATTTTTATTGAAACAAGTGAATCTCTTAATAAAAAATCAAACAATAATTATATTGATATGCTGACATTGAGCTGGAGATGTTTTTTAATGTACTTTTTTCAATACTTAGTCATTCGTTGTTTTCCTATTTATTCCCACGATGCTAAGTCGATATTCGGTTGCTAGATAAATTCTAGCATATTTAACTCAAATTTGATGCCAGATCCATATGTTAATATTTCTTTATTCTATTGCCAAGACCCTGAAACCATTTGAAGTCATAAAATGCTATTTCTGATCCTCTATAGGCCTATGTGTTATATTCTAAAAACCATTTATTGATAATTATAAGATTATAAATATTGTTCTTTTTATGTTTTTAATCGTATTTTTGATGTTTCACACTGTATATTCTTGATAGTTGTAATTTTTTTCCTGAGGTTTTTAATGTGACTGAATTGTAAATTGGTACTCCAATTCACCTGTTTGGGCTGCTATTGCGAATGATGAATAATATATAATAAAAACAAATCATAGTAGGGCTGAGGAATTATACACAAGGCTTGTTTCAATATATTTATATTTGTTTTTTGTAGGGTCTACATTGTCCAAATCTTATACGAGTCTGTATATGTCATAAAACAAAATTAATATTGTTGTGCAGCCTACAAATATAGATTAGCTCATGACATTCAGTTTATTATCGATATAGTAATGCATTGTATGTTTAAAAGTGAACTTTGAGCCCACCTGGTACTTCATCGATTGTTCAAATCGATGGGTCATTGAAACCTCTGCCCTGTTTGTATCAAAACGAATAAACATTACTAATGATATAACTTGTAGGCCTATGTACTTTTATGGAGCGCCCTAATTTAACATTTTAATTTTATCTTTGCAAAACAGTTTGAATACAAAAATATATAATAACGTGGTATTATTACAAGGCTACTAATAAAAATTAACATGTTTCTCTTAGATTTCGGTAGAAATTTTTGGGTTAATATTATTACACACTGTGGAAGTAAAAAGAAAATAATATAAAGGGATGCGAAATGATACGAGAAACATGTTTTGATTTGACCTTTTATGAGCATTGTCAATTATACCTGCGTAACGAAGTATTTGTTTTGTATAGAATCCAATAGTAGGCCTACGATGTTGGTAAAAGATACCATACCAACAGAAATTGAAACAGGCCTGCTTATTGAGCAAGGTGAAGCAAGTTTGTGGTCAAAACGCTACGGGATATGCCCGTGGCAACATAATGAAACTACGGTGAATCAACACTTAAGTTAATTTGATTTCTATAAAATGATTGGTCCTCTGTCCTATTGTATTTTTAAAGAAGTGCATTAAAGCATAATAAACAATATGTCTGAATGAAGTTGAATATGAATTAGAAGAAATGTAGACCTTGAGACATGCGCAGCAGGGAAACAGATGAAAATACCAAGTTATAATTATGATCAGTTGGGTATTTAAGTTTGGCAAAAGCTGTGTTTACTTTCATGATTGCAAGAAGGTATGTATTATAATGAATAATTGTAAGGGGGTTACACGTTTTTTATTTATTATTTACATAAATTGAGACCGTGCGTATATTATCATTACTGTATTTAATTTAATATGCCTTTGATGAGTTCTGGTTGATTCTGATTTCAATTGATGTGTGGCAAATGTCAGACTATAAAAAGTGGCCTATATTAAATGTGTGGGTGTGTGTGGGTATGTGTGGGTGTGTGTGTGTGTGGGTGTGCACACGTAATAAGTCACAAAGGTCGTAATTAATTTGGTTCAAAATTAATTACTGAATACACACAATAAAAACTATCGGTATAAACTTCAGTTGGGTACCACTGGCTAAAAGAGTGTCCCCTTAGTAGGATAATAACAGTAGGAGCCGTATTAGTCTATAGAATAAAATGCAAATGAAATGAGTAGCCCCTTCTTTATTAGACTAACGAAATTTATTGAGATACAAGCTTTCGCTAACTTGAGCTGGTTTTATCAAGTGAATGGAAGCAGGGTGTCCCAAAGTAGAGGTTCTATTGTTTTAGTCACACCTGCTGCACATAAGCCTAAGGTATAGATAAGATTTGTTGATTTTTCTTACTTTTTAAAAAATAAAAACCTTATTTGACATTTTACCTCAGCCTCAATTTGTTCTCAATTTCAGGCTTCCAAACACTTCACATTTTTACCCCCGTCATTGGATCAAAAATATTGGATCAACATGGGCGTTTGTTAGAGGATCCATAGCTTCATTGACAATCGCACAATAATCTGATATATTTGTCTAGACAACCAATAATCTTTCTGTAATAGTTTTGACGTTTATTTGCGTACTATATATATTTCTTGTTGTCACAAGTGAGTTTTGAATTTTCTACGCTGGAAAATGTGGACCTTTGGTAATTTAGGAGGGGGGAGGGGTGCGTACGCATCCGTCACACCCCATGTGTACGGGCCTGGATGGATCCATACTGTTGCAAGGCCCGCATTGATGCTCGAACCTCCCAGGTAGGTCTACCGATCGCAAGTATAATGCCCTTTGCCTTGGGACAATTCAAGAGAAATGCACAGAGAGGGATTGAAACCCGGACCTCAACGTTGAGAAGTAAACCGCTGCCTTAAACAGTTCGTACTTTTAAATAAAAAGAGTTGCTAGTGTAATGTCTATATAAATTCTAGACTTCATTTGTAGGTCCTTTCCTGAGACCGAGGGGTAAATAAAATGAACTGGCTATAGCTTCTTACCTAAACTACAGAAAATAAACAACCACGATCACGACATGATAAGAATCAATTGCAGAACATAAAGCAGCCAATCAACATGAAATAATAAAAATGACCAGGATGCGAATAACAAAAATTACAGGATACAGTAAAATGAGATAAAGTAGGATAACCTGAATTAGTTACATTTGCAGGAAATACTTCGAAGATAAATTAAATTTACAGTACAATTATTATGTACGATTGATGCTTTACCTACCGGACAGGTTAGTTTTGCCGGTTAAGAAACCGGTACTTACGTAACTACATTCTACTTACGCGTGCGTACTTCAGTGTCGTATAATTGGGTTATTAAGCCTTTATTAGATTGTAATTAGGTATGTATTAGAAAATCAATCTATATTACACAACTTTGAAGAGGAATTAAAATTAAAACGCAAATCTAGCGTAAGATAATCGCCAATTTGTAATTATCTATGAATCCATTTCCCTGTGTATAGACGCAAACTATATATTTCTTTTTAATTGTACGACTAAAAAAGTAACTACTGCGCATGATTTTCTAATCAATGATAAGCCTAGTTATTTGTAAATTTCTAATAAAATATAAGTGAAAGTTACTCACCAAGTTATTAGAGAGAGTGGCCGTATTCTCTTGCGTGAAGGTTGTTCTGGCTCAGAAACCAGTGAATCGCCCGAGGAAACCGTGGGAACCCTACGGGTCATAACTGTGGATAATTTTTATGAAAAACTATTCCGTTGCTGATGTTGACATATTTGTTCAAGTCTTTATTAGCACATAGCAGGTAAGCTCCAACCTGACATCAGCACTCTTAGGGTCATGTCCAACAGTATCGGGGTTCCTCTGCAATAAATAATGGTGTAAACATTTGATTTACATGGGAAGACATAAACTGAAACGAACATTTTTATCCTGTTACATTGTAAAACATTATATGTATTAAATTTATATTCATAATATATTTTCTTATTTTTGCTTTAATGTATTGATACAGGTCAACATAGGGCCTATTGGTAAATATATTGGTAAGCCTAAATGTCCTACTTTACATTGTGATGCGGCGGATGCGCATATAGGTCATAGGTCATGACAATATGCGCCTTATAAATCCACCATTATTATTGTTACTAAAATAATATCATATATGTATATATATATATATATATATATATATATATATATATATATATACACACACACACACACACACAC
>NW_022757233.1:206166-225424 GCF_011630105.1 Anneissia japonica
TACACTCTTCGGAAAAGAGTAGGGGATTGTCTCTCGGTGTGCTGCCCAATCACCACCAGAAGGACCCCACTGGAAATAAGTCTTCTTCTAGACTTTCGTGGCTATCCTTGGTGTTTACACCAAATAAATCCAATCCAATAAGCATTTTGTACATATTAGTAGACTCTAAAATCGTTTAAATAAACCTTTGAAACCCCTAAATTGTCATAGTTTCCAGGGTCTACGACTCCTGGATCACTTCCTAGGGATTTTGTGCGACGCCCTACCACGCCCACTTACGTTCTCGTTGGGAGTCGGCCCCGTCGGGGACATAGTCCCCCCTCCCCCACCCTTGGAGCAAATCATGCGCCGCCCCTGTAGACAACTATAACGAACATACGGACTCATGATAATGCATCCTTCAAGATGAGGATTTCCAAGATCTCCGCTGGGATAATAATAATAAAAATTAATAAATCAGAAAATTTTACCGTGCCAATTCAAAAATGATCAAAGGCGCCAAGTATAAAATAAACACTAAAAAGCTTTAGAAAATAGGAAAGTTCTAAGATTCTAAATTTGCGGACTGTTTAAACAGGCGCGTTGGAAGCTATTTTTATTGGTCCGGCCAAAATGTACATAATCATCATTGCATTAATATGACTTCTTTTTTTTATATAGTTCTGTCGTTGTACAGCTCAAAACACGCACTATTCTATTATATCAGTCATTCATACTTGTACTAAATATATCAATTAACCATTCGTGCTTTATCATTTATATTTGTCATGGGATTTCATAATAACGTACATACAAGTACTAATAGTAGTTTAACGTTGCTTAATATTAAAAATGATATTTTAAAAATGATCTTTTAAACTATGTGTAAAACATATTACCATGGCCTGCTCAGTCTGACACGTGTTCGTCTCGAACCCGGGTCATAGCTCAGCCTGGGCCATGTCAGGGATTTTTTATGACAAAAAGTGGATATCGATCAGTTTAATTGATAAGTATAAGTATATCTATCAGTTAATAAGAATCTAATTAAAATTGTTGATTTTCCCTGGCGTTTGTCCTACCACCCCGACCGGGACTGTTGTAGGGGCTGAGTTGAACCCCTGTAGAAATGTACATTACCTTATTCTAATATTTACCCTTCACACAAAGTAGATTCCCCTGAATCTTATTGCTCAATTGAGTATTTATCACCTGGTATACCTGTCCATATGATGGGAATACCTACATACATGGTCCTCTTGCCATTAATAAACCAAAAGTTCACTAGATAATAATACTAAATAATATACCAGCACTCTGTTATTTGAAAATCTAACGTATTCCCCTGGCCTAATTCAAAAGACATTTTTAAATTAAAAAAAAAGGTTTACTAAATAATGCATAGCATATTGTACCCCGTTTATCCATAACACATGTTTGCTTTAATTAGGCCACATCTTTGTATATGTATTTTACACTATCCGTAAACTCGTATAAATATAATTGGCGCACATTCCTTGTTATTCATATTGCATTATATAATATAATTATGTTCGTGTTTCTTGCACTTTATTTATGCATGGAGGAATAAGCATACTATACCCCGTGTACTTGTTTTATTTAATTAGCATACTGTCATCATTTTATAGCAAAATTTCAAGCGCCCTGAGCATCTTATATTAGATGGATATGTGCGCTATATAAAACTACACTATTATTATTATTATTATTATTATTATTATTATTATTATGGTTCTAATAATAATATAATAATAATTCTGCATTTATATAGCGCCTCCCGTTGACACAACATCGAAGCGCTTGAACATTATTACCCCCGGATCACTGGATCAAGCACATATGGAACACACACTCAAGCCCCATAGGGGAATTCCATAATGTTCTGAGGTACACATATTAAATTTTAAAGTGATTTTTATGTTGACTTTTTACTACATTACTATTTTAACATGTAATATATTAACGTATTTCTCGTCATTGCCAAGTTGCTTGTCTTGAGATTTTTCATGTAATCCTTTTTAACCAAGATTGTTGCAAAGGGAAAAAATCCTATGTTAAAATGGACAATAAAGTGTTCTTGAATCTAGAATCTTTTTTTATAGGTAATTTGACAACATCCGTCAACTTCTAGTCATCTAAAGGTAAAACTATTACCTAAGACAAAACTTGAATGCTATAAAAGATCATTTTATCTTCCTGTCCCTACCTTATTTAACAGCCTTCCTGACGACTTCCGAAAGTCAGAATCATTTTATTCTATTCTTTTAAACGAAAATATAAATTGTATATTAAAGACGGAAAATTATAGAGTTTATATTCAAATTATATAATCAATAAATTGTACATAATAAATTGTATATAACTTTTAATAAATTTATTCTTTCATTGTTTGAGTCTTACCCATGTTTGTATGCCCATTTGAGTGATTGATATATTATTATATATAATATAACAGCAATATTATCTAATTTTATATATTGATTTTATTTATTTGTTACTGAGTATGCCTATATATACATATATAATAAAACTCAGAAACTATATATATATATATATATATATATATATATACATATATATAATATTTATTTTTGTATCTATGCGGTGCCTCATTGTATAATGTTGTATTTTATTTATTAAAGAGGGCACCTGGACATCAGCCTCCCTTCGGGGAAGTTGGAATGGCTACCTCTTTAAATATTGTTTGAATAAAACAAAATAAAATAAAATCCCCTGTCGGACGTGATCCCGGTATTTCTGAGTCTAGATTTCGGGGTCGGAATAATATTTACGTGGTGAATCAAATCATGAAAAATAGGACTAAGCTATTGATATTTAACTACAGTAAAATATGAAATCATTTCAAATATGTTCCATATTTTCATTAAGCTGAATGTGCAAGTTATGTTTGATTGCGTCAGAGAAAGTAGAATTTGGCTTAAAAACGAAAGTTGTAAATTACTGATCCGGCCAAAACCGGAGCAGCTGGACCGGAACATAAAACGAACGTTGACCATATGTACTTTCATAGAGTAGAAATCGTCAATTTTAATACTACTAATGATGATGAAAAATAACGAAAATTATTATGATGTTGATGATTTAATGATAATGGTCATGGTCATATTTAGGGAGATTAATTTCCTTAATTCAAATTCAAGATTCAAGAAATGTTATTGGTCCATATAAAAATACAGAAAATTGTATTGATTAGCAGATGAGTATAAAAAATGAAATTAGGGCTATCCTAAATACACTATGAGTTTCGTCAACAATTTCAATTATAGTGTTGCTAGCCACTTGTTTCTTTGAAAATTGCACGAGTATGAGGCGGATTCGAGTGGGGTGGGATTGAAGTACATGCACAGATATGTGACGGGTTTCATTGTCACAGTATATTAGTAAAAATAAAAAAGCAAAAAGCGCTCTGATCTTCATGAAATAGCGCTATGTGAATGATGTAATGTATATGGTTTTAATAAAGATTTGAAAGGGTTCAAGTTAAATTTAATTTTATTGGTCATTTACAGTAAAGAATCAATAGGCCTACATGAAATCTGCTTTCCAGCTACAATAAATAAAAATACTAATATTATTATTATACAACATTCGCACAGAATAACACGCTGAAAATATGAAAAAGTAAATAGAGCAAAAAATAAATAAAAATATAAAAGTCTAACCAATCTATCGTTCAACATCTTAATTGCACTAGGAATGAATGAGCCTTTTGTCTATTGTTTTTGTAAATGAGGTAACAAGTCTACCGAATCTGCTAAAACTGATGTAATTGTGAAGTGGGTGGTTATTATCATTGATTATATTATACATTTTATTTAACATAGCAGCTTCAATAATTTCTTTTAAGGTTTTAAATTTAATTCCAGATATTTTATGGTCGCTTTTTTAGTAAGGCTTGAATGCCACGCGAATCCACAGAAAGAAATCACTAATTGGATAACACGTTTGTAGAACATAAAAAGAGTATCATTTCCTAATTTTTTAAAAAAGTTTTCTTATATGCTGTTGGTGGGCTTTCGACGATAGTTTAAAAGTTTTAGTGTTCCAAGACAGACATCAATCCAAACACCACGGTACTTGAGTTTATTTGAATTCCATTATACCGTCTAAAACCAGTTGGCAGTGTGTTTTATCCTTTCGATAGTCAAAGATCATTTCTTTGGTTTAATCTTGATTCATACGTAAACAAGAAAGGAGCGTTCACGTCTCCACCCTGTTCCTACCAATCTTACTACACTAAATTCTTATCTTTGAGTTTTAAAAATAAACCAACATACCCTCCAACGTAGCTCAACAGAGTATGAACTTGTGTTTAGACTCGATAAGAAGAAGTAAACAGTTGCTTACACAACATTCATTAATAATTAACTTAGTTTCTATTTCAACTTCATTACCATTTGTAATCAAAGATGGCGTGACGTGTCGGTGCTCCTGAAGATTGTGTCGGTGTAAAATGTCAACTCTTTGAAACAGTTGTAATAGTTTTAAGATAATATGTATACAAATATTGACGCAGCAGTGAAATGTTATTAGCATCTCGCTTAAAATAGTCCTAGTATGACGTTGAATCTACAAGTAGTACAGTAGATTAACTAGGTCTCACTTAGAAGGTGAAGAACAATCTGGCGGAAAAGTAAAACAAGCCCGCATAATGTGTACTATTTATTATGTATAAAACAAGCAAGAAAAACATTAACTTGATTATGAATGAGTCAAAGGGTACACGAAGGAAGCAGAGCTCGCGTAGAGATTTTTAAATACACGGACGTGATACAATTACTCTTTAAATGAGCAATTAAGATGCTTGTAAATTAATCATGATTACATTTGTTGTCAATTGAGTTGTTCACTGCCATTAACAGCAACCTGACACTCCAATGAAATGTGAATAAATCGATCAGTTCCCTTCTCTATAAAAATCAGTCGATGTGAGTGAATGTATCAACATCTTTTACTATAAAACTCCCTCAAACGTGCGGAGTGACCTCGATGCGTATTATTTCATTGATAATGATGGAAAATTGCATTTAACGAGGGCGCTCACTTCTCAAGATTATAATATGCCAAAAAATACAATTACTGTTACTCTTTCATCAAACTCGTTAGGTAGCTAAGGTACATCTGCCGAAACCACCCGAACCTATTTCAACGGAAAAAGCTAATATTCTTTGACAGAAAAACCGGATATTCCGATCTTTAAACAGCAGGTGTTCTTCTTTGTACTCCTTTTTCGGACACCGATTATGTTGTAAATATGTAGTGAATACAGAACAGGACCTGTAATGACTTATGCATTGATTTGCGGCATGATATCTAACGCTTACCGATTGATATAAGAGATGTCGAAAACTTGTCAATAGTTCCAAGTTTAGTGATTGCGGAGCTGCCTGGTCTCAAGCAGAAGGTAGTATATTAGCGTTTTCGTATACTTAGCTTTACGGTACCTCTTATAGGCCTACATTTTGGTGAAAACTGTTTATCATATACACATAAAACTTTGTCTAATTAAATTTTGTCATTATGTAGTCGGGCTTATTACTATTGCGGATGCTTCGCTGATACTACAACTAAAGATCTACCACTGACTTTACTGTCTATACTAGCGGTATAATGATTTATTATTAATAGCAGTAGCAGCAGCAATAGTAGCTGTAGCAGTAGCAGTAGCAGCAGTACGGTAGCAGCAGCAGCAGCAGTAGTAGTAGTAGTAGTAGCAGTAGTAGTAGTAGTAGTAGCAGTAGCAGTAGCAGAAGTAGCAGTAGTAGCAGTAGCAGTAGTAGTAGTAGACGTAGTAGTAGAAGAAATGTTTTTCCGGTTTTTTTTTTGATAATTGAATTTTTAGTTCCCACTTTATACAAGCTAATATTGTTTCTGTGGGAACCTTTCATTTTGAACTTTAGTGACTTTTATTCCATTACTGTTGTTTAAACACTAAATTTTAAGTTTATCAAAAGCCTATTATATCAAATTTGTTTTGGTTATGAGAAATGAATAAATGTTAGTAGTAGCAGCAGCGGCTGTAGTAATATATAATGTTACACTCGCCCGAATACTTCTACTAGCGAGCCATTACCTGTTTTCTTAACCATTGCCGTACCATTTATATTTAGATTAGAATGTATACTTTGGATATCATAAAGATCTGAATGTAATGTTCGTTTGATCTTTTACAAGGTCAATTATAGGGAGCCCAACCACGTTTGCTATTTTAGACCAGGCTATAATTGAGATAGGTGCAACTTGGAGAGGTAGAAATTCTCATATGGTTTTTCTAGACCAGTTTTTTATGGGGAATCAGAATATGTGAGGTAAAAGGGGCGTAACCTGAGAACTTTCGCGTGAGGGCGCTTTTTCAAAATGGCCGCTTCCATTAGGTGTTTACTAAGGCAGGGGCAGATTTACCCTTTTTGACAGGAAAAAAAGAACAAAAAAAGAAAGAAAAACAATTTATTGATACGCCAAAACGCCTCAAAGCAAAGATTTCCCAGGGGAATGCCCCAGACCCCACTAGGGTAGTGTTGTCTGTCAGTCGACCCTCCTTTGGGACATCTTTGGATCCGCCCTAGTGTTTATGTGGAAATGAAAATGATGACATAATGATTGATGTCTAAAGCTCCAGACAATTAATTTTATTTGACAAAAACTTGTGACATGCCTAAATATGGTCATGATGACATCACCTGTCTCTTATACACATCTAGATGTGTATAAGTTCTCAGGTTACACCCCTTTTACCTCACATATTCTGATTCCCCATAAAAAACTGGTCTAGAAAAACCATATGAGAATTTCTACCTCTCCAAGTGGCACCTATCTCAGTTATAGCCTGGTCTATTTAGCCAAGAACATTATGATACTGCCCTATGCAACGAATTCACGACGAAACGAATACTATTAAAGTGGGCTTACTACTGTGGATATTATTGTTTCAAGTGACGTCATAATTAATTACGAGCCTAAAGTCATCTTTATACGCATTGAAAATGAAACACACACAGTTCTGAATTACCTGATTGGCTGTGATGTAGCGCATAGCAGCGTAGTCTTATTTACAGACGCGTCTGCTGATCGTCTGCATATTATACTGTACGCGTAACTTTGACGTGCACCTGTGAAATACCACTTTAACGTTGTTTTTAGTATTTTCGTTGCCAATTATCAACAACAATCTCGAGAGATTCATATACTGTATATTTTGAAATATGAGTGTAGATATTTCTCAATTATTCAAATGATCGACATAGAAACGGTTTCATATAATTTACAGCAGGTCTAAGCGTAGCCTTTAAAATAACTTTTCCTATACTATTCGTTTTAATTTAAAAATGTACTGTGATTAGTGACATTATTTGCATTTATTGCACAGGCCACAATAAAGAAAAAAGGGGGAAATTTAATTAATCTAAAGACCATTAGCCTACATCAGAAATAAATAAGTGCCTAAACCAAAATAGCATCATATTACGTCAAATCACAATATACAGTATATTAAAAAGCTGCAACCAGGTTAAAAAAATAAACATAAGTCATAAACATACTGTATTGTCGACATAGGCCTAACACCCACAACAGTTAGCCTACTTGTATGTGTACCATTGACACATAATACATGTTTTATTTGTTGTAAATATTTCGTTTTAAGACTAAGTGTACGCTGTATTTTTATAACAATAAAGTCATCTATATCTGTATCTGTAAGAGAGAAAGTAATGCTTTACTATACGAACTTAATATGCTTATTTTTTAAAAGTAGTCGTAAATATGTTATTTAATTTATCATATTAATTTGTCATTAAAATGATTCACATAATTATGGCATTTTTTAATAACTCCTTTATTGGTATAAAAATGAACGGGAATTTATTAATTTTAAAAATTACATACATACATACATATATATATATATGTATATGTATATAAAGTGATAAAATATGTTTGTTTTAAGTATATATATATATATATATATATATATATATATATATATATATATATATACATATACATAAAGTGATAAAATATGTTTGTAACATTGACAAACTGGTCGATAATGCCTGTAGAAAAGGCTGTACATTATCACACTTGTTAAACACAACATGTTGAAGCTCATAGCATCAGCACTTCCTTATAGGCTACTCATTTATTCATGTCTTATTTTGTTTTTATTGTAGATGTCTTCTACTTGACTTAAATTTGAGGCATATCAAGAATCAGCAGAGCAATGGCTGCAATACAAAGACTGAAATCGTGGTTTAATTGCAAAGAAGGTTCAGCTACTGAAGATGCCCAGCCTATTGTCCAAGACACAAACAACGGCACAGACTCTAATCGGAGAAAAGGAACATCGAGACTTCACTTACTGCGACTCAGTGCTGCCGTGTGTGGTATTGAGTTCTGTTACTCCGCCGAAACTGCCTTCGTAAGCCCGATTCTTTTAAAAGCCGGTGTCCCCGAAAGTTATATGAGCCTTATATGGTGTCTCAGTCCAACATTAGGGTTCTTTCTGACACCAATTCTTGGCTCGGCTAGCGATAGATGCTCGTCGAAAATTGGTCGTAGACGGCCGTTTATTTTGCTTTTGTCAGCTGGCATCATGATAGGATTGATATTAGTTCCTAATGGTCACCAATTTGGAGACTTATGTGATGTCGATGAAATGGATAACGTATCTGCTACGATATCATTCGACGAAGAATTATACCTGTACGGGTCTAATGAAAACTCTACGTTCAGTATCACATCATTTGATGTCACTGTGAATGCAACGGCTTCACCAGACACACATGTCGTAAGACAAGTTTGCACGATAGCTGTTACAGTGCTTGGTGTTGTTTTGCTTGACTTTTGTGCGGACGCAGCGCAGTCTCCAACACGGGCATATCTCATCGATGTCATACCAAAAGAGGACCACCAGAAAGGCCTAAGCAGTTTTACAACAATGGCTGGCCTAGGTGGTTTTGTAGGTTACCTAATATGTGGGATTCCTTGGGAGAAGACGACATTTGCTTCTGTTTTCTTTGATCAAATTCATATCGCTTTCTTTTTAGTCCTTGTGGTGTTCATCGTCGCGGTGGCGTTGACAGTAACAAGTGATAAGGAGTTAACGCTAGATGAAATCAGAAGCAAACCCCGTCAAATTACCAGCCAAAGTGGTACGCATATGGAGCTCACCACGCTTGATACAAAGAAAACGTATGGAACACAGGACCAGGAGCCGGTCACACAGAGGAGCAATGACTATTCTGCACTTAATGGAACAAGTACAGAACACAAAGACGAGGAATCAGATTTTCAACATGAGCAGGGTAGTATGAAGGACTACTTACTGTCAATCATATATATGCCATATTCCCTTCGAATCCTGTGCTTAACCAACCTCTTTTGTTGGATGTCTCTTTTATGCTATTCGCTCTACTTCACGGATTTTGTTGGAAGAGCAGTGTACGGCGGTGAGCCAACAGCGCCAAAGGGATCAGAAGAGCTGTATCTTTATGAAGAGGGAGTTCGTAATGGGAGTTTTGCGATGGCTGTTGATGCACTATCTTGCTCTATATTTTCATTCTATCTGGTGAAGTTAGTAAAAAGATTCGGTAAGTATGTGCCAATGTCAAATTAACCATCCCTGTTTATGACATACGGGAGTAGGTAACGGTTTACCGGGTAGCTCAGACGCAAAATAGACTCTTAGAGGAGAAGCAAGTTAAAGAGCTAGTCTACACCTCGAGCGCTTTATAACGGTATAAAGCGCTATATAAATCTAACTACATTACATTACATCTGCTGTCATGACTCTTCAAAATGTTGCCAAGCGTTTAATCCTTTACTTACCAGAAGTAAAGGATTAAAGCGTTTAATCCTTTACTTACCAAAAGTACAATTGAATAATGAACTGATATTTTATTTTCCAGGCGCTAAGCCAGTTTATATTTGTAATCAATTATTCTACACCTTCGGCATGATATGGATGGCTGTATTGCGAACCAAGTGGATAACTTTTCTAGCATCTATTACGACGGGTGCTATGTATTCAACCTTGTTTACAATGCCATTCATTATACTTGCTGATTACCACTCTAATAATATGGTGAGTTAGACCCTGTCCACACTATCACATGTAACATGCCTAAATATGGTCATGATGACATCACATCATGACCATATATAGGCACATCATGACTATATATGGGCATAAACATTCTTTTGACAAAAATCTGTTAGTCTGAATAGAGCTTTAGATTATCAAAATCTGTTGGGTGAGTTCTACAAAATACACTAACACAATGCATACTATAAATCTGCATAAAACAGTAGGCTTAAAAGTATCAATAATATAAATAACTCTCATTAATTTGCGAAGAGAGACAACCGAATTTAATGTTTTAATTCCATCCAAAGAAGTCTTACTTCTATCCTTCTATCCTTCTAATGCCATTCTTCCCTTGTTCATTCGGTAATGTCTACGTACTTCAGATTGGACATTAAATCGTTGGTGGTAGCGGTTCCATAATGACTGTGGACAAAAAACAACCAAATTTGGAAAAGTCTCTTGAGCTATCTTGTCCGTCATTATCTGTAATGTTTGTGTTAGTTTAAGGACTTGCCAATAAGAACCACACGACCGCCATATTCTTCATTCTCAGTTGTTTTTTTTTTAATTTATATATAAATCCTACCAGATAAGTAGGACATTTGTAATTAATAATAATATAATATTTGTTACAGCTCTGCTGACTTTAAAGTCCAATTAAAATGATGGTTTTTAAGTTGCTGATTATTGAAATATTACATATGTTTAACAAATGAGTGGTAATAAAATATTTAATTTTTGGCTTATAAATGATAACATAGAATTATAAACATATAAATTTATAATTCTATTTTATCTTTATTGATCGGATAGGATAGCATTCTTTTTAGTGCGATCTACAAAAAACAAGGAAAAAAAACCAATACCAGATTTTTAGTAATATATTTTGTTAAGAATATATATTTTTGCTGCTTTTCATTATATTTTGATATTCTTTGGATACAACGTCATGTATTTTCTAATGTATGCTTATGCTGTAGTCCTACTGAGCAGAAGTGCAATTACTGTATAATAATCATTAATTTATCTTTATTTCTGCAGTTTGAAAAATCCAAGGAATCTGGGGTTACGCGTCATCATATACGAGGTATTGGGACGGACGTGGCCGTGGTTCAAAGTATGGTGTTCGTTGGACAGTTCACACTTTCGCTATGTATGGGAAGTCTTATACATTACTTTGGAACAGTGGTTAGTATAGTGTCTGCCGCAATATTAAGCTTTTGCGGCGCCATATGCGCATCTCAGGTTGTATATTTAGGATTGTAATTTGTAGGTTAGTACTGTAGTTGAAACTGCCATAAAATGGTAGTCCCATATTAGGTGCCTTATACGATAGTATCATGTGTTTACGTCATCTTGGTGAGCCCACCTTCATCCATCGTAATTATGCCTACCGTATATCTTATATTGCAACTATTAAAATTGGAAATTGTAACATCTTGATCCCTGTATCTTGTGATTGGTTGGTCTATATAGACTAGCCCTCAACTTGTGACTGTGACGAAAAGTGGTTTGACTGTCATAAATTGCATAAATTTGGCCTACCCTAAAGTTACAAATAAGTTATAATTAGGCCAAAAAAAATATTTTTTTTTATGTTGGTCACGTTTTGGGAAAATCCCCCCCAATTTTTTTTTTTACTTAAAACAGTATAAAATACACAAATAATACAACAATTTTGGATTAGCATTGCGTAGCATGCACAAAAAATAGGCTGGGCCTTGGCCCCCTAGCCTAGTCCAAGGCTATTTCAGATCATTAAAAAAAATATTTTCCTTGTCAAAAAAAAAAAAAAAAAAAAAAAAAAAAAAATTTAGGTTTCTCGGGCGTGACCAACACATTATTATTATTATTTTTTTTAAAAATTTATCTTTACTATTATATGACGCTATGTAACACTACGAGGGTTCCCGGCAAAAAGGTGTTGCATCCGCCTTTGTTATTGTAAGGAAGAAGTTGATAATTTCTTACCAAATTTAATAGCATGACGGGAACTTTTAAGGTCTTACAACATGTTCAACCACAACGCAATTTAATTTAATTTATATAACCAACATTTTATTTTAGATGTCAAGCAAGAGAAAATTGTGCAATAAAATTACTCCAGTCGTTTAAAAACATTGTTCTTTCTTGTCTTTGCAACCACTTGGGGCACATCTAATTGTTCTTATAAATTTATTAAGTAATCATGTTATTAAACACCTTGATACTTTCAATAAGTAGTAAACACCGTAGGCCTATTTATTCGAATAACGCCCGGATTTTTTTTTTATCGGGAATATATTCGAGGGAGGCATTTATTCGAGGGAGGTGTTTATTTATTTTATTTGTTTTGGTGTAAAATGGATACGTATATGCTGAAACAAACGTCCCTTAATTGCACTGTAAATGTGCTTGGAGTTACAACATATTACTGTCAACGTGTGTTATTGTGTGATCATAAACACTTACTGATCCCAACCAGGTAAAAAAAAATGTAATTCTACTGGAGTAGAACATTAATAGAATGTGTTGAGAATAATGTTACTTCCATTAGTTTTGCTTAGTCATTTATTCGAGGAAAATGTGGCTCTGAAGGGGGCGTTTATAATTCCAGGATGCGTTTATTTGAAGAGTGGCATTCATTCGAATACATATGACACATAAACAATTATTTGTATTGTAAAATGTTGCGGTTGCCCTATTAGAAAATCGTGTGTGTATTTATATAATACAATTTTTAGTGCAATCTAATACTAAATAAACAATTTCTCCATATTATTATTATTATCAAAATCATTATGGTGTTTATTTATTTATTTTTAAAGACGAGTGTCTCTAGTGCACGTATACGTGCAGACGCATCGTGTATGGCATACCATACACGATGTGTCTGACGAATACTTTTGTTTATCGCTAACATGAGTTTGCTATTAATATTATAATCCATTATCAGTATCATGATCTCATTATTTTTATTATTAACAGTATCAATCATATCAATATCGTTATTTTTATCAATATCGTTATTTTTATCAATATCCTCATTATAATTATTACCGGTAATGGTTATTATCATTACACACATCCTATCGCAATCACTCTGGTTACAACCAACGAGGTTCACTGATTATAACTGAATAGGTCTTAAATACCGTATCTTAGTATGGTGCCTGTTAATGTTTTGGAAAATTAGAAAGAATGTTAATAAAGCGAGTGCGAACATGGTGTGTATCTGATGAAGCTACCGGTATATAATATAGCTGAAGCTATTTGATGTACAAGCCTTTTACACGACTTTATGAAAATATAAATATTTAACGTTTACCAATCTACTGTACTACTACAAAGCATTTTTGAACTAAATTTCCTCTTATAAACGCCTAAAATGTAAATAATGATTCTTAATCTATTATTATTACAATAACAATAGTTTTATTTTATGATAAACAATTTATTAAATATGCTAGAAGCAAATTGTTGGTTTAATTTGGCACACTGATCGATACAGAACCTTTTAGTGTTTCCTGTCAACGGGGATACTCTTTGTGTACTTCCAATCGCCTGCGTGAATTGCAAACGATCACATGTCGTTTGCAAGCTGCTGAATAATCAATTATTGCTCACTTTTTAAGGTGATGTTCATATAATCTTAATTCTGACGTCATCGGTTGTAATTTCTTAATTTTACATTTTACACTAACATTGAAATAGAATACTGTAGTCCTATATTTTGGCAATAATTGTCATTTACTAAAACATAGCCATTATAAGATTCCAGTGTTGACGGCATCGATTGTAATTCTGTAGGCCTATTACAATTGTAAGTCCCATAGTCTTATTTACCAACATTGCGATCAGTCACGATTCTAGAACCGTTTACATGGAATTGAATCACTTTGATGGCAGTTAGATCGGCAACCAAATGGCCAGTATTAGACTTGGGAGGGTGGGGTTTTGGGTGCACCGTCTGTTGCAGCGCATGTGCGGTATACAGTAGTCAACATGGGCTTGACAACGATTACACCGATTTTCGCAACCTTACATACACGATAGTTTATTCACACGTTCATTTTCATTATTCTTATTTACAATTTTGTTGCACACTAATACGAATTGGTGGATTACGGTACTGCTGCAGACGATTTTCCTGCTTCTGTATACTGTAATAAGGCTGGACAATTCTGATGTCCCCTGTTTTACGGCGAGTTAATTTTGCATCATGTTATCTAATATACGGACATAAGAACCTCGTATTTCAACTCGTATTACTTGTTAAACTGGTACTTTTTTCTGCGTATGATCGTCGATTTTCGTAAATTTACGACGTAACTGTGTTTATGGTCACCCAGCAGCAAGAAAAAACCAAGCTGAACAAAGGGTGGATGAGATCCTCGGAGTCAACGGCCAACCATTAATTAGTTTAAATAATAGGAGTAGTTTAGCCTCATTATTATTATTGTAATTATGATTAGTTTTTATTATTTTATTGTTATTTTATTTGTATTTCTATATTATTTCTGTGTAAAGCGCATAGGGGCAATATATGTGCTATAAAAATATAACATTATTATTATTTATACAATAATTTTCGTAAGACTGGAAGCTTCTCTAAAGTACGTACGGCTATGACGTGAAGAGACATATACCGGTACACATTACGTGAACGCACGACGTGCAACAGAAATTCTAAATCTTCTATTTTCCCCCACTAAAATGTTAAGTAAATGTTAGCACATAGAAAAGCAAAATCAATTCACATAATATGCGAATTGTATACTGATAGCCCCAAGGCTGAATGCATCAGGTGTGCGTCTTAAAAATCAATTAAGATCTATCAAACTAGCATTTAAGAAACAGATTAAATAATATGGGTTGTAATACAGAACGGTTTTCACATTATTTATTTTCATCGACTAAACCTGATGAATTTATAGAGTCACTGATTTATTAGCATTTCTCATCCTCGAAAAGAAATCATAATCAATGAACAAAAACAGAAATAAGTGCGGCACGCTGTAGGGGAGCATGGCAGTTTATAAATTCGGAAAAAGGTGCATTGACCTTCGATTCATCAGCAATGAGGATGCAGCCTACAGACGTATACAGAAATACACAATCATGTCTAAAAATTACATACATATATGTTATTATTTAATGCAAGAATAATACTTATAGTGTAATACACAATCAATAGGCAGGTGTGAGCATTAATGCGCGCGCATGGATCAAGGTACAGCTAAAAGTCCTTCCATGGATACAGAGCGCCATCTGCTCTCACAGCTAGACATTTCCTGTGCTTTCATTTGCATTAGGTTGAAATTAAAACTATTCGTTATGGCGATATAATTCAACCAATTTCCATTTCATTAAATTGTAACAACTTATCTTGCACATTTCTCGGATACTGTTTATCCTGTTTTCTGTTTCTGGTATTTGCGTATGTTGTTTGCTCTTGCTGGAGAATGACGATCCATGTTAAATTTTGAGTTCGGCAAGCGTATGTGGTAAAGAATTTAATACATTGTTTTTATGTTATTTGATTCAGTTGGCATACGGAAAATAAATAACCTAAAATTGCAAAGCAATCGTTCTGTCAAAAGAATCTTAATATAATTAACTTAAGGTGAATTTTCAGCTCAAATGTAGCCGACTGTGATGCAAACACGTAAAAAGACCATTTAAAAATAATAATTCGAGTGATTACCATATTGCAGAAGTCTAATATTTCTGACATTATTCGGTGTTAAATGCGTTTGATAATTTTTTATCAATGTAAAAATGGATGTTATGTTTGTAATGTAGAACATTTTACAATATTATTATCCATGAGCAAACTGTAAAATGGGTAGGTTACCACGAGAGTCCATCTGTGATACAATTTTGAAATCAGACATTAAATTGCTTATTTGAAAGGAATCAAATAAGTTATCAATTCCAAAAATATGACACTGATTGCACAAATTAAATGAAGGGCATGCAGGGTAATGTCTGAACGATGTCTCTTGCAAATCTTTCATTTGGCAGATGTCAGTTGCTGGTCTTTAGGCCTAACTGATGAATCAACTGTTATGATCCCCTCTATATTTTGTTGACAACGAATTTTTAGATCATTCCAATTATTACCGGTTCTTCAAAACTTACAATGTTTACAATCTTCCTTCATAATCCAGAAGTTGTCTGCAGCTGAAGGTTTACCTGGACAACGTGGAACTTTTTTGAAACACTCACTGACACTCAAATCTGTACGTACATCCTTGGCAGCCACCACAAAGGAAATAGAAAGCTTTCGACATGAAACATATAATGTCTTGGAGCTTCATCATGGCATTAGGATTCGACACGACACAAAGTAATCATCTCAGTGTAAGAAAATGGAAACTTGTCGTGATCTGGTAATGGTTGTGATCGCTTATCAACTTTAGATTGTGTAGTCGGTGAATCGTTTCGTATTGCGCATGGAACCTCATCAAGATATTTAAACTGCAGTTCCACAGCACGATCTGGATCAGGTTCGTGAACGGTTGTGTCTGCAACGCCAACCTGTGTGTCCATATTTTAAAAACTTTTTAAAAAAAGTTCTGAGTTACCAATAGTGACAACATAGGGCGTTTACTCTAACTCCGTATTGTTTAGATATTTCTACAAGAAAGCTTGATTAAAATGCATATACTGTGCCGGATTGGAGCGTAGTTATTTAATTATTTACTGTATATTAACTGTAATGTCTGTGAATTTGAAATTGTTGAGGATTTTAAAAAGATCAGTTTTTACTGCCATAAATTGTTTTTTTTTTGTACATAATTATATTTTGTTGAATGAAAGATAAAAAAAAATTAAGCAGGAAAATTAAACATGTTAATATAATTGAAAGCTTATATAAATATTTAAAGTTTAGTGCCTCAACACTACTGTGTACCTTTATCAAGCATGCTAAAATATTCAAAATACTACTGTATATACATATTACTATTACATGTATACAAATTAAAATATTAACAATGCGAAACACATTGCGACAGTGTAACCTGTGTATTAAAGTGTTATATAGTATATTAAATGACATGTTTTTGGTAGTAGCCTCCAAGGACTAATATCTGCAATAATAGGTATTTAAAGTCAGGCATAACTTGTCAGATATTTGTCTGTGAAACTCAAAAACAATGTTTGGAGGTAGCCTTTAAAGTAAAGGGGCAGTACTTACATACAATACCATCCAATCAGAATTAGGAATCATTTTAAGAGGATGTAACAGTAGCCAATGCCTAAAAAGAAAGGCTCAAATGGAATGTGTATTTTAATCTGACCATCTTATTATTAATCATACTTTATCTTCCAAACCTACTCTAACTTTTTTTTTATTTATTCAGTACAAAACAATTATACAAAAAAAAACAAACAAACAAACAAAATCAGTGCACTGAGATTATTTGTACCACAATAGCAAAATGATTTTATTAAAAATGCGACAGTAATAAAGTATATTAATTTTTTGTTTCAAACACACCATACTGTACCATTCATTAGTGTCGCTACCAATTCCATCCATGTGAGTATTGTAGCATTGCTAGACAGAATGTACCAGAAACTAAACATAATCACCAAATCAATCTCAGCAGTGGTTGTGCCTCTTTTTCCTCCTGTATTTGAATCTTATTAATCGTTCCAGATTATTTTGTCAAACACACCTTCATTGTCATAGTACAACCAGCTGTGCAACAAGTTTTTTTCTCCAGGCCTAAGCACATGTTTTGTAGTAATTTAGATGAAGGGTTTTTTCTTTAATTTTGAATAAAATTATAACATGTATTTTTTTAAGGCTTGTTGACTGATGTTTACATCAGTGAAATACAAACTGAGCGGTCAAATTTAGTCTATGAAATGTATCTACCTGGAGTATAATATCAAATATTTGTACCATGATTCTTTAGTTGTTTACATTCAGTCATGGGACGGCTTGAAATGAAAAGGCTCGGTAGCCGAAGTTTGTGAAGATGTCGACTTGAGAACTGCTACCTGCAACACTTAGCACCTGGAAGAAAAACAGACAGTAGCGAGCTTTCGATTGCACGACGGTGGGACGCAGAACGTAATGACGACACTAAAAGTCATCTGCACATGCGAGAACGTTAAGGTAACCTCGTCGAGTAGATTCTGATGTAGCCACGAAGACGCAAGCTACAAATTCATTGTCAACCCAAAACCTAGAATCTATTCTCAGAATTGCACTGTCGCCAATCTCTCCAAGAATTGATGAGATCATTAAAAAAAAAAACAGGAGCTCACATTACCGTGTAATAATTATTAAATTAAATGTTGCATCATGTCTAAAATGAGTTCCTTCTTCTTTTTAAGAGTTTGTTTGAGCCCTTTTTTAGGTGGGGTGGGCACGTACAAACTTCATTTTTTGCCAAGTCAACCCCACCCAAGTCGACAATGCACAAGTCAAAAATTTGCCTTTGTTTTATTGTTTTACATTTCAACATTTCAAAATAGCAAGGTAGTAAATATTCTCCATACTATAAAATGGAACATTCCGGACATGATCGATGATAACAGTAGAAAAAAATCGAAATAATTTATCACAGGCATTTTATTTAAACAACCATCAAATTTAGTGGAATGGTACATAATAATCAAAGAAAAACACCATCAAAATTTTAAGATCAAAGGACAAAGTCAGGGTCACAGAAATTTGATTTAAAAATGTTCACATAATCGGGCAGCACCAAAGAAAACAATGTACTTAAATATGATGGGTGATTCCATTATTTTCTTGAAAGAATTTTGCAGCACTCAAAAGAAAAAGTGATTGAACACGACTGGCGATTCCATTATTTCATTGAGGGTATGCTGCAGTTTCGCCCATTATACACAGCCTGGGTAATGTTGGTGCTGTATTCTGGCGGAGGTATGCACTTTATGGAGTGACTGCTCTAGTTATTATTGTTATTTTGCCACGCGAACCTTCAAACATATTTACCTTGTTTGTCTCAGAGGATATGTTTATAGCTAATGAAAAGACACTATTTGGTGTACACGGAACCTGTGTTTTAACTTCACCATTCATTGTAAGATGTGATACCATCGCATGACTTCCTCCAGAATATAGCTATTTAATTTAGAAATAAGAAAAAATGCACAGATTTAGTCAAGAAAAATATCACCTTATGT
>NW_022757233.1:226832-228486 GCF_011630105.1 Anneissia japonica
GGTTCTGGACAGCTCTCGTAGCCCTGTCCTCTTTTGCTTCTGTTACAGGGGTGGCATCAGTGGAGACGGAAGGGGGGGGGGGGTGTTTTGGGCTCTTTGATAAAAACAATGTTTGTCGGAGAGAAAAATATATATGTAGGCCTACCCATACAAAAAAATCTATAGAATTCTATTAAAAAAACACTATAGAATGTCTCTAATATATTGTTTAGAAAATCTATATAAAATTCTATAGAAACCTTACAGAAGCCCACTATAAAAAGTCTATTAAAACTCTATAAAAAATCTATTAAAAATATATAAAAACACTAAAAAAACTATAAAAAATATATTAAAACTCTATTAAAAACTATTAAAACTATGAAAATTCTATTCTCTATAGAAAGTCTATGAAAATTTAATTTTAAAAACCCTTTAAAAACTATAGAAAATCTATAAGCAATTTTATAAAAAACCATTTATAAATCTATAAACTAAAACCCCTATAGAAATCTAAACATTTTATAAAAAAAAAAAATTACATTAAATTGTATATAAATTAAACGATTTCCTATAGAAAATCTGTGTATTCTATTAAAAAAAAAATTGTGGGTGTTGTGTGTTTTTGGAAAATTCAAGTGGTCCTTCAACTGGCCCCAATTCCAATTGGTTTTCAATGGTCCCAGTTCCAACTGGTCTTTAATTTGTCACGTCCCAGTTCCAACTTGTCTCTATTGGCCTAACTTTCCACGTTCTCTATTTCTTGTTGCCAATTAGTAACAATGGCTTAAATTAATCAACTTCTGCAGACTTACAAAATACACTGAGTTCATATACAAACCATAATTTCTTTAATTAAAAACACCAACAAACATCATACGGTAGGGACATTACTTCCCCAGGGTCTCATTTACTAGCATACCCCTTCACATATCGTTCTGCTTATGTCTTACTGTTAAACATACTCTACCTCAAAGTTAAGGCTATTCTAGAGTTCTTTGCTTTACAGTCCTGTTTAAATATGCATTTTTCCGTAATGTAGTCCTATCACGTATTAAAGCATCACTATAGTTTATTGTATAAAACACTATACATCTAGATGTGTATAAGAGACAGGAAAAACATTTGTGTTACAGGGGTGCACAAACCAGCATTCTTTGTGATATTGCAGCACATAACCATGCCTTTTCTTGTCCGATTGTACCAAGCTAAATTAGTATGAATTATGCCGTTCAAATCTAGTTTGAAATATTGAATCTCAGTGATTATGCCAAGGGCTGATGGGAAATTATGCTAAATTATACCAAATGTTTAATTTAATGGTTGTTTAATAAGCGCCTTTCTCCCACCTAAAATGAAAGCAACCCTATTCTCAATACTATTACTGTATACCCAGTGGTGCGGCCAGAGTCGACAGTATCAGGTCTGATGTTCCCGACTCGGAAAATGGGGGAATTGGAATGGCCAATTTTCCGGACGGGAAAAAGTTGCCGGGGTTATCAGGGAATCAAGAACCCTACAATATATATTATATTCAATATATATATACTTTCGAAAATAAATACACAAAAAAGAAATAACATTCTTCGGGAGGTGTATTTATTTAAAAAAATTAAAGTGACTAAAAACAACACTTATAGTCAAATTAAAACAACATAGGCATAGGTGTATGGTG
>NW_022757233.1:228624-230567 GCF_011630105.1 Anneissia japonica
AATTTTCCTTCTAATAATATAACTATGGTATAGGATTCCTATAAGATTCTAATAATAAACCTAAAGTTTCCTATAAGATTTATAATGATACCTATAGGATTCCTATAAGATCTGTCTCTTATACACATCTAGATGTGTATAAGAGACAGTGATTGTTCTGTTGGCTTCAATATTTTTTTAAAGTTTCAATAACCACAACTAGTTTCTTAACATGTACTCAACCGCAATCTACATCATTTCTGGTCCGCTTCACTGCCAGAGGGATTTCCAAATCTTTTTTCAGCAGGTCATGAAACAGCTTAGTATTTTTTAAATTAATTCAAGGCTATTTCCTTCATTTACCTATAGATTTACGTAAGCTTTGTACCAGAGTACGATGCACTACAAATACTTTCGGAACATACTGTAGGGCCTGAATTTTGTGTAGGTGAATAAATTGTTTTGAAGCGAAGTATGGCGATTTGAAAGTTGGTGAATTCATATACGTTTCTTGTAGAATGGCCTTCATAAAATTACTAAATTTTAGGGTTTAGAGTTGAAATATTGAACACAAACTTAAAAAATAGTAAGATTAATGGTAATACTTTATATTTATGATACAATCACATTTTGCTCAAATTACATGTTATACTGTCTATTTTACTCTAAACAACACTCTATAAACAGTCTAAAAAGAAAACTTTTTTTTACAGATAAACATTTCCATAGCGTTTGTATACATTTTATATATACTTACTATAGATGAAACCTTTTTTACAGATTATAAATGTTTCCATAGAGTATATATATATATATATATATATATATATAATATATTTTCTATAGACTATTAAAAGTTACAGTTTTTAAAATGACTCTTGGTTTAGAATATTATATAGTTCTATAGAATATACTATATAAAATATATTTATTTTCAAATTTCATATGCGTTATACTCTATAGAGGTTGTATATGTTCCTATAGAGATAGGCCCAATTCCTATAAAATTTTTATAGTACGTTAAAAAAAATACAGGTAAAGGCCTATAATTTTTTTATAGAATAAATATAGAAATTATATAGTTAGTTTTATTATAGAGAACTTGTCATATCGTTTGTATAGAATATTCTATAGAATTTCTGAATATACAAGATGTAAACATGTTGATAGGACTATACTGGTCAGACACGAATGTGTCAATAAATGAAATTGAATTGAATGAAACAAAAAAAAAAGTTAAGATCATAGAAATTACATTAAATATGTGTACATAGAATGTTATAGAATTCTATAGAAACTAGTTCCTCTATAAAACAATTTTATAGAATATAATTTCTATAGAAATTGATTAATCTCTATAGAAGGTCTATATAGTTCTATAGATTGTTTCTGTAAGGGTACTTTCAAGCCTTTGAAACCTCTAAATTGTCATATTTTTGGGAGATTTTCCCTGCTTCCCTATTCTGCTGAAATAATAAAAAAAAAAAATTATATTATGAAAGTCCTGGCAGTATAATTAACATTACATAGCCAAAGTCTAGGCCTATACTAAATCATGGTGTATAATAAAACATACAACTTTAAAACACAAGTTTAACAAGCTAACAATTAACAGGTGTTGTCATTTAATCTGTTCAGCCAACCACAGATAATCTCAAATTACTTAATTTGATTGGTCACTTTATCCATGTTTATCACTGAAGGCCATGGAAATTAACAAGGTGCTTTTGAATGTTATCAATTAACTGAAATTTGTTAGTGGTTTTAGAGCTCTTTTTCAGTGCACATTCATGATGATGAAACAGGCAGTTTAACCATATTTTCTGAAGTATTTCAGCAGTACTAATAGGTAAGAATTGTTTTTCTATTAATATTCATTTAATGTTGTTTAAATTGGCGCATTAGACTTATTATAATGCGCCTTTTAAGTCAAAAATTGGATTGGTTTGGATTAGATTGGATCT
>NW_022757233.1:232637-255038 GCF_011630105.1 Anneissia japonica
ATACCTATATAATTCATATAAGATTCCTATAAGGTTCCTTTAGAAAATCTATAAGATTCCTTTAGGCATTCTATAGGATTCCTATAGGATAACTATAAGATTCCTATTTGTTTCATTTAAAAATCTTGAAGTTTTCCTATAAGATTTCATTAAGAATCTTATAGGAAACATATTAAAATTCCTATAGGATACTTATACGACTCCTATATGATTCCTATAGGATTCCCAAAGGATATCTATTGAAATAATCCTATAGGATCCTATAGATGTGACGAAAAATCTATAAAATTCCTATAGGATTTTCTCTTATAGGATCCTATAGGACATTTTTGTAAAGGCTAGTAATCATCTCGGTGTAAGAAAATGGAGACTTGTCGTGATCTGGTCGTGGTTGTGATCGCTTATCAACTTTAGATGGTGTAGTCGGTGAATCGTTTCGTATTGCTCATGGAACCTCATCAAGATATTTAAACTGCAGTTCCACTGCACGATCTGGATCAGGTTTGTGAACGGTTGTGTCTGCAACGCCAACCTGTGTGTCCATATTTTTAAAACTTTTAAAAAAAAGTTCTGAGTTACCAATAGTGACAACATAGGGCGTTTACTGTAGCTCCGTATATTGTTTAGATATTTCTACAAGAAAGCTTGATTTAAATGCATATACTGTGCCGGAAGAACGAACATTTTATACTGTTAAATGTTTACTATATATGATTGGAGCGTAGTTATTTAATGATTTACTGTATATTAACTGTAATGTCTGTGAATTTGAAATTGTTGAGGATTTTAAAAAGATCAGTTTCTAAAAAGATAAATTGTTTTTTTTTTTTGTACATATTTATATTTCGTTGAATGAAAGATAAAAAAAAAAATTAAGCAGGAAAATTAAACATGTTAATATAATTGAAAGCTTATATAAATATTTAAAGTTTAGTGCCTCAACACTACTGAGTACCTTTAACAAGCATGCTAAAATATTCAAAATACTACTGTATACATATTACTATTACATGTATACAAATTAAAATATCAACAATCCAAAACACATTGCGACAGTGTAACCTGTGTATTAAAGTGTTATATAGTATATTAAATGACATGTTTTTGGTAGTAGCCTCCAAGGGCAAATATCTGCAATAATAGGTATTTAAAGTCAGGCACAACTTGTCAGATACTTGTCTGTGAAACTCAAAAACAATGTTTGGAGGTAGCCTTTAAAGTTAAGTGGCAGTACTTACATACAATACCATCCAATCAGAATTAGGAATTGTTTTAAGAGGATATAACAGTAGCCAATGCCTAAAAAGAAAGGCTCAAATGGAATGTGTATTTTAATCTGACCATCTTATTATTATTAATCATACTTTATCTTCCAAATCTACTCTAACTTTTCTTTTTATTTATTCAGTACAAAACAATTATTAAAAAAAACAAAAAACCAAAATCAGTGCACTGAGATTATTTGTACAACAATAGCAAAATGATTTTATTAAAAATGTGACAGTAATAAAGCATATTAATTTTTTGTTTCAAACACACCATACTGTACCATTCATTATGCCGCTACCAATTCCATCCATGTGAGTATTGTAGCATTGCTAGATAGAATGTACTAGAAACTAAACATAACCACCAAATCAATCTCGGCAGTGGTTGTGCCTCTTTTTCCTCCTGTATTTGTAACTCATTAATCGTTCCCGAGTTATTTGTCAAACACCCCTTCATTGTTATAGTAAAACCAGCTGTACAACATATCATAATTTTTTTCTCCAGGCCTAAGCACATGTTTTTCGAGTAATTTAGATAAAGGGTTTTTTCTTTAATTTTGAATAAAATTATAACATGTATTTTTTTAAGGCTTGTAGACTGCACAGCAGACAAGCTGCTGATGTTCACATCAGTGAAATACAAACTGACCGGTTAAATTTAGTCTATGGAATGTATCTACCTGGAGTATAATATCAAATATTTGTACCATGATTCTTTAGTTGTTTACATTCAGTCATGGGACGGCTTGAAATGAAAAGGCTCGGTAGCCAAAGTTTGTGAAGATGTCGACTTGAGAACTGCTACCTGCAACACTTAGCACCTGGAAGAAAAACAGACAGTAGCGAGCTTTCGATTGCACGACGGTGGGACGTAGAACGTAATGACGTCACTAAAAGTCATCTGCACATGCGAGAACGTTAACGTAACCTTGTCGAGTAGATTCTGATGTAGCCACGAAGACGCAAGCTACAAATTCATGTCAACCCAAAACCTAGAATCTATTCTCAGAATTGCACTGTCGCCAATCTCTCCAAGAATTGATGAGATCATTAAAAAGAAAAAAAACAGGAGCTCACATTACCGTGTAATAATTATTAAATTAGATGTTGAATCATGTCTAAAATGAGTTGCTTCTTTTTTTTAAAAGTTTGTTTGAGCCCTTTTTTAGGTGGGGTGGGCACGTACAAACTTCATTTTTTGCCAAGTCAACCCCACCCAAGTGGACAATGCATAAGTCAAAAATCTGTCTTTGTTTTATTGTTTTACATTTCAAAATAGCAAGGGTAGTAAATATTCTCCATACTATAAAATGGAACATTCCGGACATGATCGATGATAACAGTAGAAAAAAATCAAAATAATTTATCACAGGCACTTTGTATTCAACTTAGATGAGGTTGACTGTAGAAATACAACAGACCGCAAATATCTTTACCTGATTAATTAGGAGGTAAGTGGCTATCAAATTATACTACCATAGATTTTCTAAGAAACATGGCAATATGTCAGAAAACAGTCGCATTATGATTTTATTGGGCTTCAACTATGCCTAAGTAATCAACAGATACATTAACATGACAATAGCCTTGTGGTATGAAGATATGCCTTGGGTCAACAAAGAATACGGAGTCTAAAAGTGGGTCACCACTTGAAAAGCTAAAGAAGGGATGTAGTTAACAACATAAATAGTTTCTACTATCAGTTATCATAATCACAAGGGAAAAAACAAAGTACTGTAGTAGATAAAGTTTATACGAGACTATATTCTTTATACCTTTTAAAGAGTAACTTGTGTATATTTACATTAAGAGCAATAAATGCTCGTGGTACACCAAAAACAAAGACAGTTCTGTCTCCAAATAAAAACATCAGTTCTTTACAGAACTCTCTATGTGGTGTGCCAAAAGCATTTATTACATCCACCAAGGAGGTTATGTATTCACTGCTGTCTTTCTTTCTGTCTGTCTGTTAGCAAGATTAAGCAAAAACTAATAAGTGGTTCACCATAAAATTTAGTGGAATGGTACATAATAATCAAAGAAAAACACCATCAAAATTTAAGATCAAAGGACAAAGTCAGGGTCACAGAAATTTGATTTAAAAATGTTCACATAATCGGGCAGCACCAAAGAAAACAATGTACTTAAATATAAGAAAGTATAATACATACTCCAAGTATTGAAATACACGCCATCGTGTTGGGATTCAATATTTCGACATTAATTATGTCATCATCAGGATCATTCCTGATGATGACATAATTAATGTCGAAATATTGAATCCCAACACGATGGCGTGTATTTCAATACTTGGAGTATGTATTATACTTTCTTATCTGAGATTAATCAGTGGACCTTTCGGTACTTAAATATGATGGGTGATTCCATTATTTTCTTGAAAGAATTTTGCAGCACTCAAAAAAATAACATGATTGAACACGACTGGCGATTCCATTATTTCATTGAGGGTATGCTGCAGTTTCGCCCATTATACACAGCCTGGGTAATGTTGGTGCTGTATTCTGGCGGAGGTATGCATTTTATGGAGTGACTGCTCTAGTTATTATTGTTATTTTGCCATGCAAACCTTCAAACATATTTACCTTGTTTGTCTCAGAGGATGTGTTTATAGCTAATGAAAAGACACTGTTTGGTGTACACGGAACCTGTGTTTTAACTTCACCATTCATTGTAAGATGTGATACCATCGCATGACTTCCTCCAGAATATAGCTATTTAATTTAGAAATAAGAAAAAATGCACAACACAGATTTAGTCAAGAAAAATATCACCTTATGTAATGGGAAAGAATTTAAAAAATTTACTGGATAAAAGAACGCACAAAGATGGGAATAGTGTACAAGGGAAATAATGCGAGAAATCACTTGTTTGGAGTAAAAAGAAAAGAATAAAAAGTGCATGCATACACAGCTTATGAAGTCCCTAGTGTCATATACCTGTTGGACTGGACTGAGACTCCTAAATCCACACTGTTTAAATTCAATTTAAACTGGGCCTGTCTGAAACAATACTTTTCTCGGTACTTAAAAGTGCTCTGCTTACACAGAGCTGAAATACTCATTGTTATTATACATTATTTTTACATTATTATATATACTACATATATACCAGAAGGGCCACACCCCAACCCGTCGGGGAGAGCTGGCCCCGTCGGGAAGAAAAACCACAATTCATCGGGGAAAAAAATTTTATATATATTTTATACATATTAGTAGACTCCAAAATCGATCAAATAAGCCTTTAAAACACCTAAATTGTCATATTTTTCGGGGGCTCTACCCCATTCAAGGGATTTTGAGCAACGCCCGAAAACAGCCACTTTCTTTGTCGGGGACATCGACCCCACCCCTTTGGTGAGCTCGGACTCGCGTCGGGTAAAAACTTGGCGCCGCCACTGATTATCATAATACAGCGAGTACACTTTTTGTCCAGGTTTAGTCAGTGGAAAACATGGAGTTGAAAAATCTATTGTACTTTATCTTCAAACTATATTGTACTGAGTGTTTATTGCTCAACCCTGCCGGATGAACTAAGATTGAAGTAAATAAGCTCTACTACGTAAAGAACTGGTTTACCTTAATGTTTGCCCTAACCTTTCCATACTTACAAGGTCATCATAGAACTGGACACATTGGGCACAAGAGTTGCCAATGTTGTATACACATGTTGTTGAGAGCGACCTCAAATGCCAAAGCGACAGTGCCACACCCCCTCCACAAACCAGCCAATCATCACCTGGATCCACAGACACACAGCTTACCCATCGACCAAAATGAGGTCGACAACATTCCTATACAAACACAACCGGATAATCATTCAAAGTATATGGAGTAGTGATTGTATGTTTGTGGCCTGTTTAGTGTTGTTATGATTTATGTACAGTGCATATATACACACTGCTTAATACTCTGTATTATGTATATGTATGAGATACACAAAACAGATAAAATGCAACAAAAAAGATATCATACAATCTATGTATGTAATACACCATTGCTGGTGGTATGTACAATGTTGGAAGAAGAATAATAATCTAAAAGTGTCAAAATAGCCATGGGCTGAGGATACAATACAAAATGTTCACTAATATTATGAAAATATATAATTTATTTTTGCATATATAATATTGAAAATTTGTAAACTATGTAGGTTAAAGCCCTAATTTTTTTGCGGCTTACAATGAATTTAGCGATAACTTATTGACTTTCAAAATTTGGAAGGCCAACAGTAAAACTATACCATCAATGAGGCTGAGAACAATACTATAGTTAGGCAATCACATAGGCTAGGTTGTTTTCTTTGACTGGCCACTAGAAAAGTGAATCTACTGGTGGGCCAGGTCTAAACTAGACCTACATTAAATTATGATTGTTTACTAGTTTAATCTATATTCTTCTTTACTTACACTTACATATTCTTTTAAACATAAAAAAATAAAATTATTTCTGTTATCAACCCCCACATTATTTATTGCATGATGTTTACATGAACAATTTGGGCTTGAAACTTGCAATTTTTGTTTGTGTTACATTGTAGTATACATTATTTGTTGATGCAAACTAGCTTTGTCCCTAAAACAAAAGGTCACAGCTTGCAATGGTGGAGCAGTCACAGTACATCTGTTGTTTGCCTTTCAAAACTTTTCTTTAGGTGGTACATAGAGGGCAGGGAATTGTTAATTTCTAATTAACAATTGGTAAACTTTCTAAATAAACCTTATTTTTTATTAATCTGATTTTGTTTACAAGTCAGCGCCAAATAAAAGGGCTTTACAGTATATGTGTATGCTTGTAATCTCAGTTGAAAAATGTAATGTATGATACATTTTTGCAGTAATCAATTTTACGTTGCATTTTGACTCTGACTCTACCGACAGAATTAACTAAGATAGCCTCCAGACAGAATTAACTAGGATAGTCTCCAGAGATTTGAGAAGGTTAAACTTTGTTCTGGTGTCAATCAATCAATCAATCAGTCATTCAATTTATATGGTGCCATTCCAAAAACAGTCATTGCTCAAGGTGCCATTCAAAAAAGAAAATATAAAAAAGTTACATCTTGAGTATGGATTAAATGACCAATGCTAACACAGCAAGTGCTCTGAAACTTTCTGCTATAAGGTGCTATATAAAACAAAAACACTATTATTATTAATGTTAACATTAATTTCACATAGTGTAAAACCAGATCATCTCAGACTGTACATACCTCATTTTTATAAGGTTCAATTATATGCTGGGCTTCTTTTCCACCTCTACCATCTGTTAATGTAAGAAAACAAACAAATACAAAGTATACTTTGTCATCTTTCATTAAAACTACTGGAAAAAAACATACACATTTTTAACTTACATAACGTAACTATACGTAATCTTTTCTTCTGGCCTATCCATATATTTTACTGTTTTTATGTAATTTGCAATTTTTTAACACCTATAGCTTGCAGTCATTTGGTGTAGTTTTAAAGTTAAAAATAAAAACAGAATAAATTTGAAAGTGAATGAAATAATACAAACCCCATATTCTCACTGAGCCATCTTCTGAGGAGGATACTAATTGGTTGCTGGAGTTGAATAGAGATAAGCAGTGGACATAGTTAGTATGACCTGACAATGTACTCTAGAAAAACAAAGGAAATATACAACTCAATATTAGAACAAGTACTCAAGATAGCAACATGTATAAATAAAATTATACAAGATTAACAAGCTTCCCTGAATTTCTTTCCATTAAAACACATTGTTCACAGTAAACTAGGGGCTGTATGATTTTAGATCCCCGGTGCAAAGTGATATTAATCTTCAGAAAGCCCCTAATATCATCTCACCAGTAATGGTGAGAAGAATGGGTCACCCTCTTTAAATATGGTTTAAAAAAAATTACTTACAACTTGAGGCTACCTGATTCCCAAGTTCAAAGCTAAATCTAACTTACCTTGTGGCTACCTGACTCCAAGTCCCAGGTGTAGATATTGTTGTCACCACAACCAGAGTAGAGTACATTATCCTACGGTAATCCAAAATAAAACACTATGTAACAACAAGTAGTAAGAATAAATTAGGTGTTGATTGTTTTGATAATAGTTAGTATATTTTGATATTAATGATGATGGTGATTGTGATAATACTGATAATGGTGTTGATAATAATATTGATATAGTGATGATGATTTAATGAGAGGAAATAGACAATTAGTTTATCCAGGTAAGCATTTACAAAGTTGACTAAAAAAATCTGACAGTACCTTTACAATACCATATCAATGAAATATAATAAGTTATATCCACATTTAAAAACTTGACTGAATATGGTTCAATGGTTCAAATAAATTGAAATCAATATTTCACATGTAGATAAACAAAAAGGTCTACCGATATATAACTATTTCTTCATGAAGGGCAATAAATACATTTACATCATAGGATTACTACTTGGTTAAAACATAGGTAGTATAGTTCACTATAATACATTCATGGTTAAAAGTAGGCTTAGAATTGCTTCTCACCTTTGAATTATAAACAATGCTGTTTGTTTCAGGAGCTGAAAACTGATCCTGTGTACTTGGTACTGACAACGACCAGGCCACCTTTGAACTCTATAACAATAATAATAATAATAATAATAATTATTATTATTATTATTATTATAATAAAAATAATAATAATAATAATAATAATAATAATAATAATAAATTTATGATTTATTGAACAAAGAGGAAGAATTAAAACAGACAGAACTTTTCAGTTTCTTTACTTTTTTTTTAAAATTGACAATCGCCCTCAAAAAAAGGCTAATGAAGCCAATCAAAGTAAGGGGTTACATATTTAAAAGAAACCAGTTCACAAGTTTTCAATTGGGAAGGTTGATAAACAAAAGGAAAACAATATGAAGGCAGTAAGTTCCAGAAAGAAATGGAACAACAAACGAATGAATGTGAAAAGGCAACAGTTTTAGCTTTTGAGAGAACCAGCGTCAATGGATGGTATGTGAAAGCAAAAACAGTATGTCTTACAAAAGTGCGCTGTTGTGGCAGGAGAGAAAACAGATCCTCGGAACACTGATTGTAAACTTTAATGGTATGCTGGTACAAGTGCTGTTGTTCAGATTGACAATGTTCAAATTTAAAGGTCATAGGTTCAAATCCTACACCACCCACTTACAGTACTTCGGGAAATGACTTAATGTTTGTGGCTCTTTCTACCCTGAAGATTCAATTCAATTGAATTCAAAATAACATTTATTTGATTCCTTTTAAATTCGCACTAGAAAAAGGACATGATTAGTACTTGAATGGAGGTAAATTTTCTATAGAATGCATAGAATGGTAAGACAATGAGGCGGTTGCACCATGACTATGGTTGTTACTGTTTTCATATGCACACATCAGTATTATTAGTACATAAATCGCAAGCATATACTCACAAACAGTGGCCCACATTTCACTTTTTAAAATATTAGTAATAGTTTAACATAGTAATATGCAGGTTCCTACATTCATTGATCAAATATAATTTGACAATTTTAGAAATCTGTCCATCTAGGCTGAAACTGAAGAGTAAGATAAAGTAAGAAATGTGTAGGTGTGATTGAAGAGATGGCATTTTAAAAGGTCATTGAATTGTAAATAACTTACCTTTTGTAAAATATCAGACCACTTGTATGCTGCGTGTAAGACGGACATAAATCGTCAACCTGCCTGCAGAGCAGAGAACAAACAGAATCGTCGATCAATTGGGAAAACGGAGCCAAGCTGTTCCGTATGAAAATAGCGAAAATAGTAACTATTGGTAAGGCAAATTTATTTACAAATATTTAAAATACCATATTGTTAGTTATACATTGATTTAGTTTGTATGCCTATTCATATTCCGATTTAATTGCGAAGTATTTAAGGAGAGAAGGTGAGCAAGTAAGCCTAGCTAGTTAGGCTAGCTACGCCTCACAAAGACAGTTTTGCTCTAGGCCTAGTTGGGTCCGCGCAAGGCGCTGGCCCAATAACCTCGCTGCTGTTCTTTTTCTTGTTCTCCAGCGTCGCCAGTTTTGAACAGACTTGCAGGAAATTTTGTATACATAAACTAGAGGTGATTTCAAACAAACTTTCATCGCCCTTCTTTTTGAAGTTGGACCCCAGGGTTCCCCCTACACCTACAAAACAAAGTAGGGGTTTCAGCAAGGACTGTGCATTAGTCATTACAGTCCTGTCATTACCACTATTATTAAATTAATATAGGCCTAGGGCACGTTGCATGGATGGCGTGGCCGGTTAAGTGTGTGTTCTAAAGAACTTAAGGTTGTGAGTTCGAATCGGGTCTTGGTATTAAATTTTCGTTTTTTTAATTTAAAGAAATTTTATTATTTTCAATTTTATGATATTTAATAATTTTGTACATTCTAAAAAAATAATAATTTTGTTTGTACACCTAATATTAAAACAATTTTATCTTATTTGCTCTTCCAAAAAACCCAGTAAAATAATGAACCAACAACAACAGGCAAGGAAAAAGGCATTGTTGAATGTGCAGGCTTAGGCGTAGGTAATGTGCTGTTCACACCATCCCTCGGGTTTGACTTACACTGTGATGTAGTTGCTATAGTTAGTATAGTCAGAAGTGTTGTTAAGTGTTATAGAGCTATTTCTGTTAACCATAATATCATGTTGATATTATGGCTGGTGCATGACATTCCAGCATGCTGAATTACTTTTAGATAAAAATAAATGAAGAACCAACATGACAAAGGGATTGTGGCTAGCTACTGGTATTACGTAAATTAGGTTAAATGGCTAATGACACTGCAGCTGTATATATAGGCTGGTTAGTTATAAATAAAGCCTATCTAACTAGACCTAAAAGGCTGGTTTTAAAAATTGAATCCTATAATCTGTGGATTGTTGTGTATTCGCACAGGTCAGTATGTATTCGTACACACCAGTATTTATTTTACACGCAACTCCTCAAACACTCAACAAACAATTTTTATTGATGTGCTCATCAACTTCTTCAAGAACAAGATACAAATATAATCATATTTTTTAACAAAATCGCTTTGTGGTTTACAATATCTAAGGGACCTTGATCATGGCCCAGGTCATCATTTAAAGACTTCTAAAGATATAATTTATGTTTTCTACACTATAGCTACTGGTGCTACTAAGCTAGTACAACAAGGCTTAAACATGGCTTTATTTTATTTATTTTTTAGTAGCATCCATTTAAGTACAAAAAATACAATAAAAAATAATTAACAATGACATACAATATATAATAAAAGAGATTTAAAAGTGCATGGATGCATGGACGACCCATAAAATCAACAATCATTTTCCAATGGTGTCCAAAGCAGACCATCAGGGTGAATATGGGAATAATACATGTATATGGGTAAGATATTAACGCAGTGTAATCATGATAAATAAAGATAATTTAAATTAAAATATAGACAAATATATACTGTACATATCAAGTAAAATTTAAATGAAAATATCAGAAACGCAATTGCCTAGGAATATGGCAGTAAGGTGGCGACTGAAAAATCGCTCAATCACAATGCGGCTCAGAATTCCATGGGTGACACCAAATAGGTAAATTATTCATATTTACGGTAAATTTGACTAGATTAAACTTGTAAATTCAGTGTATATCTCAATAACAAATTATTATTTTATCTTTATTTTTATTTTTGCAATTGTGAAAATTAATAGAATTAATTTGTGTGTTTAATTTATGTATGTTCTGGAAAACATCACGTTTGTGTACTAAGAAGAGTGCAGTAGCAGATTAGATCTACAGCAGGATTTAGGAATGGAGATGACTAGGTAGTGTAAGAAGCTTGTTTAGGTGTGGAAAGGGGTTGAGGGATGGCTAGCCACCCCATTGAGCCTCCTGCATCTGCCCATAGAGTGCCATACTATATGCGTGTTTGTAAAAAGTCAGGTATAACATTAACGTTTTTCTTCTGTGTTCATTTTATCTACAATATCTGACCTAAAGTGTACTTAGATAATTCATCTATGATTACAGTATATATTGCTTTTGAATATTTTTACTAGCGTACTCAAGGTCAATCATTTTCTGATACATGTATTAAATGTACAGGTTTTATGTACAATAAAGGATTGAATTTATTTTTAGTGAAACAGCTGTTGTAGAAAATCCAGTTAAACATAAAACTGATTATTGAAAAGAATTTGGTTTTAAATGTAAAAGGAAATTCAAATCAAGTACTGATTATTATTTATATAGTCAGCATATCATCACCACCTTCCATTAAGCAATTAATTACATCATACAGTATGGCACCAACTAAAATAAGGTAAGCTGAGACTTTTTTGTACCTGGTTTCGCAAACTGATTTTTTTAAAGAGGGCGAAAAAATAATTGTTTTCTTATTCAGCAAATAGCACTTTATAGGGAATATATTCCCAAGGGAATCAAGGAGGTTGCACATCGTGTCTATGATACTTTCTGTTTCCATCCAATGACCAAGGCTATAATTAATTTGGAAATATCACACCAAATACGAAAACCATTAAAATTCTTTATTACTGTAGTTCCAACTTATATTGCAAGTAGAATATTAAAAAGAGTTTTAAAGAAATATAAATAGAATTTTGTAGCACCTACCGGTACTGTACTGTACAATACCTATTTAGTTGCCATTTGATTGGATGCTTACAGGTCACATGTGTTTAAATTAATGGTTTCACTTGATGAAAAAAGTACATTGCATGACTACAGTAGTAGCGGCACTTTTCGTTAGTTTTTTTTGTTTAATTTTTCATGCAATTATAGTTCCAGTCAATTAACTGTGCCGCCTTTAAGAGAGAAAATGTAAGTCAAATATCGCATGTGACATTTTGACACTGTGAGCTCAGATGATCTTATTCTTAGCAAATTGACTGAGACAACATAAAGTAATGTTTTTTTACTTATACACAGGAATATGAGGTTAAATATAGAATATTTCATTCGAATGCATATCATTGAATAGAACATTCACCTCATGAAAATATATTTATGAATTATTTATGGCACAGATCCTATAAAAACTATTTTATAGGATCTATCTATGTTTGTGGTTTTGTAGTCAACATCAAAAACAATATTGTACTACTACTCATACTGTAGAGGTATGAAACATAATGTACTGTATCCCAATGTCGTTAGGATAAACCTAGTGAATACACACAGTATGTGTCAATCAATAAGAAGCTCTCCCTACAGGCCTAGTCTATGCATCATGCTTCATGAATCTACTATTGGCAGGCCTAGGGTATTGGATTGTTAATATTGATTTTTTTTTTCTTCTTTGTCAGTTGGTCAGATATTTGAGCTGTAGACTCAGATCAATATTAGTAGCTACACGTTAACCCACTATTCAATATGTAGAGCTAGTTTTTAACACATTTAATGATACAATATTCAAAGCATTATGATCCATACTGACATTTTCCCTTGACTTCCTGTGAACAATTTTGAGATAGTCTGTTTATTAATAAGGTCAATAAACTAATAAAAAAATACATGCATTATGATAATTATTACTGATACTTTCAATTGAAAATTACGATGAGAAGTAAATATTTTTTCTTCAACAATTTTTTACGCTATGTGTTAATTGTTATTTTCATCTCTTGTGTTACCTATAAAATAGGCTGGAGATAAATGTACTGTAGGGTGTGTTTATAGCTATAAATCATTGAAAATTGGAAGTTAAACAAACAATGTTTAGTTGAATATTTTAATTGGTTTTTTTTCCTGCAATACTTTTTGATAGGTTTAAAATAAATTCAGCTGTGATTCAAAATTGTAATACATGTGATCACACAAATAGAGCTAAATTTTATCAAGGTACAAAACTGTAAAGTACCAGTATGTTTATATTAAAATGGCTAATGAACCATTAAAGCTATAACTGGGATTTTCTGTATTGTACCAACCATCAACATTACTAAAGATGTAACTTCATTTTGATGAAATTATAATGATTATGTTTACTTACTCTAAAAACCAGGTTAGTGTAAAACCTTATTAGTGTGAACTGTGCAGTAAATGCAAACCTTTGGTACATATAGTAATTTTTAAATTTAAATTTTATTTGTTATTTTTTATAGTAGGATTGTTATTTCTTGATATACTGTAAGCATGGAGAAATTTAGTCTATGAAGGAACTTAAAAAATTAGTTATAGATGATATCTTGTAACGTAATGTTGCTAATGTCAATTATTAAATTTTGTACGTTTCCAATGCTCTATTGGGTTTCTAGGGTAATTCGTTTTCATCAGTGCTGTTCTAATTTTATCATTGTCCATTGATGAATAAAGAAATTTGAAATTGAAAATTTAAATTGAGAATTATAGATTCTCTGGAGGTACTGTATGTGTGATATTGCCACAATATAATTTTCAAATCAATGGCTCAAATCTCCGCTGACATGTTGAAGAAATCACCTATTGAGATCACAGAGCATGTAGTAATATAATTAGTGTTCACTTCAAGAAGAGGGCCAAACCCTCCCCCTCCCCCAACACCCAAGAAAAAATTATTTTGATTCATTAATGTACCTTTGATGAAGTGTATTTATAAGGTTTTCATCACAATGCCTTTGTTAATTTCTTTTTAGATTATATCATAAGCTTGGTTTCCATACAAGCGCTACACGCAATCGCGGACATCTTTCGGTGATGCTGATTGGTCGGTCAAATTGGGGACCCTTCCCAATTTTGTCGGGAACTGCTGCAGTACAGTTGTACTGAAAAAACTGTAGCAATTTTATGGAGACCAAACTTTACAGTACAGACTGTGTCTAATTTGCATAAAAGTTGCATACAAGAAATAAAACCAATACAAGCAGAGATTACTTTACAGCCAACCATCAACATTTTTTTTTCTTAATGAAAATGCTAAATTTTTTCTGTGAGATAATTGCCTACTGTACTACGTAGGTTCTATGCAAACATACGAGGCATGTTGTGGCAAAATGGCTAAGTTGTAGCAAAAATTGAAATTTTAGTTATTTGTATTTCAAAAAACTTGAGTATGTAATCTTTAAAATGAGGGGTCATTCATTAAAATTGGACATTCAAGCCTTAGTGTTTTGGAAGTGAAAGTACAGCACTCATAAAGTCAAGATTTATTTAAACATAATTTTGAGTAATTGCCTTCCAAAGTTATTTGTGCATGCTTTGTTTAATAATAATTAACTATCAAGATAACGTTAAATAAACAATTTGTTGACCATTTCCAGAACTTAGACTTTGGGACATGATGAATTAGACATTAAACTGTTGATCTATAGTGAAAATAAATATTTGATTTTTAGACAATTTTTTGAGCTGCTATATTTTATAACCCTATTACTCAATACTGGCTTGTGCGACAACTTAATTTTGCCACAAAATGCCTCATATTATTAGTTTTTACTAGTAATATGATTTTCATATCAAACCCCCTGAAGAATATTGATTGAAATTGAGTCTTGTAATTAAATTTAGATTACTAGAATGGCTTTCAACTCTCAAGTGGAAAGCATTAACAAAAGATCTAAATGACAGCTCTGCACGTGTCCTTATTTCTTTTGTAGCTGTTGAATTATTTTGAATAAAGTAGAGTTTGTGTACTTAGTGTTGGTCGTGTTTTTACACAGTATTTGAGAATATTCAATCATTGTGTGTTTTTATATTATTCTCAATTTAACTTTCATCGTTTTTCATCGAACTTCATCAAGTGACTTGCCACATATGGGAAGTAAGGCTCTATAAACTACTGGTATACAGTTTTTTAGTGTACGGAAGTGAAGTTGTTTTTTGTCATGAGAAAATATTGTTGTCACAGGATTTTTTCAGATAAAGTGTAATGCATTCTCCGGGAGATAGAATGCGCACCGTCGAGTTTCGGCATTGGTCACGCATCGTCAGGAATTCCTGGCAATGGCGTTAACAGTGTCGAGCGCGGTAGTGTGTATTTTATTTCTTGGTACTGTAGGCTTGTGATCATGATTTATTGAGAATGAGGGCTTTTTAATAATTTGTCACGTCACTCAGTACATAAACATCTTTAGTTACACTTACAGACTGTTCTTCCACTACGTAAGTTACAATATGTTGCATGCTTTTGTAACATCAAGGCTAGACTGTTGTAACTCAATGCTTTATGCATGAACCTATTAATAGGTCCATGCTTTATGGTTTGCCAGCTATAGGATATTTCAAAACTTCATCGAGTTCAGAATGCAGCTGCCTGCATGGTCTCTTTAAGCCTGATAAAAGAACACATCATGCCTGTGTTAAGGCACCTTCATTGCCTTCGTGTAACACAGAGAATCACTTTAAGATTTTGTTGTTTATTTTCAAATCTCTTCATAATTCCTCGCCAATGTTTATTTCCCAACTAATTCATCCTTATATTACTAAGAGGTGTCTGAGATCTAGTTCAGAGTCTCTACTTGCTCATTCTATTCGCCCGTCAACAAAGCATTATGGCAATCATTCTTTTCTTGGGCTTCTGTCTTTCTTTAGAATGCTTTGCCTATTACAATCCGACAGGCAACTTCCATTGTTGAGGTTTATAAAGCCAAAATTATTATTATTAAATTATTATTATTATTAAACATTACTGGTATTCTCAACTTTCAAACCAGTACAGTATAAGCCCAACACAGGCATTGTATGTCCAGGGCAAACAATTGATGACATTTGTAAAATGTTTTTAGAAATTTTACGAGTAATTACTTACTTCAAATAATAGTTTTCATAATGCAATGCTAAAAGAGATGACTTGTCACATTGGGGCCCAAGATTATTTTAGCCAAGCCTCAATGCAGTATTACCAAGAGATACAGTACATACAGTTAAATAACTAAATAATTTACAAACTAGAATGTGTGTAATTCCATGTACAGAAAGCAAATGGTATGTTATGAGCATCATGTTATAAAATGAAAAAAGGTACATAATAATTATTATAATATTAATAATGACTACATGGCAACATAATACAAGCTCATATCATAAATTGTAACATGAATACTGCATGGGGAAACTAGGTTATGAGTTATTGTTGTATCACATGCACAGAATACTATAGTCTGCCCAAGATAATGGTTAATAAACTTGGATAGGAAAGATCTATAATTATCATTTTGTGTATGGATAGAATGAGATACAGTTAAGCAGTGATTTAGTAATCAGGAAAAACTGTTGAAACAGAAGACCTTAATACAGATCTGCCATACATTACATATTGCACTCGACAAAAATCTATTGCAAATGACCTCAAATTAGTTTGCTTTTGTACCAAATTGTGTATCATTATGATCATTAAATTACTATGTGTGCATGCATAATATTCTTGGATACCGTTTTGTGCTGTTGTGTGAGATAGAATATGTACAGTAAGCCTGATAAACATCACCAAAGCAATTAATGCAAGCCTATCTTCACATCGAGTGCACACTGAGTGAAAACAAAATTTAGCTCAAGAGGTTTTCTGGGCTTGTATGTCTCGACCTTTGTTTTGGGATTTCTATGCAGCTATTGAGAATTGATTTTATCTTTTAATCTATAGTTTGTAAGTGTACTGTAGCGTCAGGTAATACCTGTGCAAATAATGTTCACCTTCTGATTTCATGATCTCTAAACAGACAACTCGAAAAATAGATTTTTTTCTCTCAAGCATAATTTTGTTTCCAAGTGGATCAAGGATTAATGTTAACTCAAGGAAAAAAATCTGAAGATTCAGAGAAGCTACACCTTTGACCAGCTTTCTCTCAGTGCCTTTGATAGTAAACAATTTCTCATAAATAATAACGAGCATGCCTTTTTGTTTATGGTTCTACTGTATTTCTGTGTTTTGTTTGTTAGCTGAAGTGCAATATTTTGTGTAATGTATGACCTTTTATTGATTACATGCATGCATGCAGTCCCTTTTTATAGCACCAGCTGAAATACCTACGTAGTGTTATTTATCAGAATCTTTGTTCATGTGATTGTTTGTATTTGAAAATTATTAAAACAATCTTAAAAGTAAAAATCTCTGTCTAGATTGTAGCCCATGGTCGTAGTGTGCCTATATATGGTCATGATGTGATGTCATCATGACCATATTTAGGCATGTCACATGTTTTTGTCAAATAACATTTGAGAGTCTGGACAGGGCTTAAGAAAAATAATTCTTTAATAGAAAATATGATTCTTTGTAGGGCTAGATAAAAACAATTATGTATTTTGTCTTTGGTTTAACAATTGAAAGTTCATTTTTTATTAGGCTGGAAAAGTGATGAGGGATGGAGGCTTCTTTTTTTATTTTGTTAAAGTCAAATATCAACCTTGGGTTGTTTGCTGATGCATTGATATCCAAAGTAAAATATAATTGAGATAATTTAAACAATATCTACTAACTATTAATAAAAATTAATGAAAAAAAACTTTGTTTAAAAAAAAAAAGACATGTGTGCAAGGGTGATAAACTAATAATTTTTTTTATTAGGCTTTAGCACTCAAGTGCATTCAAAATTGTATTAGGCTATAAATACAAAATACAATATACAGTAAGAAATAGAATTACTGTTTAGTACATTTTGTAGATTGTTTTCTGTTAACTGCAGTTCGATAGAGAAGAACCATAACTCATATCTAAGTTTATTGAGTATGTCATTGGATTTCGTCACATATTCATCACCACCTGATTAAGTAATTTAATGTGATGAGCTTGCTTCACTGCTGTTATAGGTTTCAGATTATTGGAAATGATTTGACACTACTCATAAATCATTGTTATATGCTAGACAGGACTCTAAAGCTGATCAACAGGTATTATGTGATGAATCCAAATATGATAACTAAATTTATATCTAAATATAATTAATGATTTATAAAACATCTAAATAATTTATGCTACATGTATGACAACTTCATTCTATCTGTAATGATCTGTTCGCTCCTAAACCAACTGTAGTTTTACCCTTAATAATATCGTAGTTGTCTCGTGTTCACACTGTCAAATTCTGTGTGTGAAATATCTGTAATTATGTGCATGATGACATATCACATTGTTACATAAATCTTGCTAGTGTGGACAAAGCACTGCACTTAGTGTGTAGAGCACAGCTTCATCCTGTAAAATGATGAGTTATTACTTGGAATGTTTGATGTATAGAAATAATTTTTTACCATCGTTCTTTGCATTCATTTTTTAGGTTGATGTGAAATAACTGAGCCAGGATGTACAACGGCATTGGTCTAACAACGGCGCGAGGTAGCGGTACAAATGGCTTTGTTACCCGTAACTTCGCTTTGGTGCGTAACCACAAGGAGCATGTGAACTACAAGACCGAGGAGGAGATCAAAAAGATGGACGCATTGATGAATCGTAAAGGCAACATTGAGATATTAAACCACGAGAAAAAAAGGAAAGTGGAATTGAAGTGTATTGAGATGCAAGAAATCATGCAAGAACAAGGGTAAAATATTTACTTATTGAATTTAAGGATTAACAAGCCAAAAATACATAAATAATTTTAGGTAAAATTACGGTAATGAATTCTGAAAATTAATACAAATTTTAAAAACATTTTATAATAATGTCCGTTAATTGAGGTACTATTACCCTCAATTAACTTACAATTTGTAATAATGTCTGTTAATTGAGGATAATAGCACCTTAAGATGTTTTATGCAGTTTATGTTGAAATTAGAAATATTTATTTCAGATACACTGAGGAAGAAATTAATCAAAAAGTGAATGCATTTCGAAAACTGCTTGTTGAAAAAGAAGGTGTGCCAGAGAGCAATGATTCTAGTAATCGGTCACAGTACGTACTTTTAGTTTGTATTCTACCTTGCCAACTACCAAGCAATGCTCAGTTATATATCCTTTATAAGTCCATGCTCAATTCAGTAACTTAATACTAACATACTTTGATTTCAATTGCTAGCCTTCATCTTAGTAGAAGCTCAGCATATAATTTCAATAATTGAAGACCTACTTATCAACCATAAAAATAATATTATATAATCATTAAAAATATTTATTTTTTGTGTTTTAAAGAACGGCCAAATCAAGTGATTTCTAAAACATTTTTTGATTTTTTTTTTTTTTTGTTCAGCTTCTCATCTGAGTTTAAGTCCATGCCCTATTTCTGTTGGATTTCGTAGCCAGCCCCCTTACTCCGGGCTTATAATTTGTAAAATATGGTATAGCCTTTATCCAGTCTGACCAAAAAGTATGCTTATAGAATTGAAATTTATGTATGATTCTATATTTCTTGAATTATGTTAATTGTGAATATTTGGTTTAAAAGTGTATATTGATCACTTTTTATTTATTTAAGTTTTTGTTTACTGCATATCATTATCAGGGCCTAATGTATCTAAATGGTGTCTTATGAGCTCAAGGCACTACAAACATTTTGTTTTTTGCTTCATGTATCTTATGTCGTATAACATACCTTTGTAATAGCATTTACAAATATCTCTATCAGAAAACCGTTTTAATTTAACATTTTTATTCAGGCTGTTTTTTGTATAGTAATATCCAGTTTAAACCGAACTGTACAGCAATCAATATTAGATCGCAATATAAAGATGATTCAAGGCCAAAAAAATAATGATGATCAATATATGTTTGTTTAATTCTGTCAAATACCACAGCAGGTACCATATTCTCACCAGTACAGTACATGCAGTATGGAAATCAACTAAATTATTAAAAGCAATATAAAGCAATTGATTAATTACAGTTTATTATTAGATTTTACCTGTAGGTATAGTATTATGTTACACAAAGAATAATTTATCCATAGCTTGCCACAAAAATTGTAGTGCATTAAACATGCATCTTTATCCGCCGAACTAATGCTTCTGAATGATACTGACAACTCTTCAAGTAGCTGTATAAATGAATACAAATAAATATTTAAAAAATGAATAAATAAATAAAATAAACAAATAAAAAATGCAGGAAAAAAGGCTATAATTTGCAGGTGGCCGCGAGCAGCTCTGCTAGAGATATATACATGTGCCAAATAGGATGACATAATTATTATTATTATTATTATTATTATTATTATTATTATTATTAAAATTAAATGCATTTTTAGGCAAAGATATTTGACAAAATTCAAGCTCCATCCAAGCTAATGGATTGATTTGTGAACAGTGCAGTTGTAGACTACAGCATCATTAGCTTCTTTTTATTCACTGTCAGCATGTACTCTTATTCATCATGCATTTTAAGTACATCTACTTCCTTCCATCCTGCAGTTGAAAAGTTCATTCACTGAAGTGAATAATTGTACAGTAGTTTCTCGGGTATAGGCCCATCCTCCTTATATAATATTGTGACATTTTAGTCAAATTTTACCCAGGAACCAGAAAATGGTGGATCTGTTAGATCGGTCTAGTTCAGACCTCAACCAACAAGCCACCCCAATGGGCAAACCATTTGTTCACAGCAGCACCTCAAATCCAAAACATTTGAGGAATACTTTTTGAGGAGCATTTTTATATAAATATCTCAAAATTTTAACTGGGCTTTACCTGGATTTATCTAATATAAATGACAATAATATAAAGCAAAATTAATATTGCCGATAATGTTGCTATGTTGTACCTTAAAATAGTATTGATCGTCAAAATTATGAATTTTGATTAAATTTCCATCTGTATTTCAATTTTATTAACCCCAACCATGTCTTGAATAAGTCTGTGCTTACATTAGATAAGCCATACGTGCATCCTTAAATTTTCTTCTGAGAAACTATATATTGAGTAGAATTATTTTGTAGTTAATCAAATATCAACTGAATTTGTAGGTGTATTGTAAGTAGGCAAACAGTCATAGTTTTCGCTCAATAAATTCAATATGCTTCCTACTCTAGTTTATTTGTACTTTCCAAGTTCTTTGTTTTGCATACAGTAGTACCTTGAACCATTTAAGCAATACATTACAGATAGTAAAACATTTACTGTTGTTTGGCAGGTACAGCATATAATTTGTTTGCATAGTACTGCAACTGATCAACATTCTATCCTAGCACAGTAGATTGTACCATATAAGTCTTCCTTTATTCTGGAAAGCTCTCTCAATGTAACTGGCGTACTGGTCTCCCAAGAGGTCCAGATGTGGTAAAAATATGAATAAGAAGAAAATGAAAGGAATGATAAAAGAGGTAAAAAAAACTATTGAATAAAATGCAAAAATAAAATTTTAAGGTTTAGAAAATCAATTAGATCAATAGTTTGGTAATGTTTACAAAGATCATTGGTGCCCGGTAATGGAAACTTCTCTTTCCTTGATTATTGTTCCATGTTGGAGTTGTATTGAGGATTGGCTTCTAGTATTTTTGGGTTGAGTGTGTAGCATTATAGAATGGTATAGTATTAAAAACAAAAATAAAAAGCTAAGTAAAAATTGGTGTGACCTATTTCCATAATATTAATTGTTGTATTATACTGTAATAATATTAGGATTTTGAAAATTAAACTGGAATTGTTATGCAGTATTTTAAACAATTAGTTTCCAAAATAAATAGCAATTATTGTGCATATTTGATTGCTATATTAGTTCTATAATACTCTATCTAAAGATGCTAGAAATATTTTACCAATCTATTAGTTCCTTCATGCCCACTGTATACATAGCCAGTTACATTAGTAAGTAGTCGCTTGCATGGTTTTAAGAAATATAGTAAACACTCTAAAATAATAGAGAATGAGAATTATACTGTACAAATTGCTCGCAATGATGTAATGGAATCATATGGAGTGTAGATTACCTTTAGTCATGTGTATTATTCAGCCTTTATTGGATTTCTTGATACTGATTTAAAAAGTCAGAGACGTAAATCTGCTGTATAGTTAATGTGTTTGATAGCCTAGAGGATAATAAATGGAAGATGTCAGTCTCAAATGTTGAGAAATGCAGTGTCCACAGAGCCTCACTTACCTTTCCAATAAGGAATTATTGCTGGTTGTTGTTGCCTGTAATATGCACTCATGATTTCTCATGAAGTTTTTAGCTGCTAAATAAAAAGAAAATATGTTTTTCATTTTTTGAGGAAAATGAGACTTTTTTGCTTTTTTCCTTCTCAAAGATTTCCTTCATAAAGATGACCT
>NW_022757233.1:255075-264519 GCF_011630105.1 Anneissia japonica
CTCCCTGCACAGTTGCAATTGCCATAAATAGTTGATTTATACACACATAGATACTCACTGATTATGAGATTTTTGGATTTCTGCCAGATTTGTAAGCGTTGTTGTGGCTTACACTATGTTGCTGTCTGGCAGTTAAAGATGGCTGAAAAGGGTAAATCCAGTGGAGGTGCATGATGGGTCATGTGACATCTTAAGTACCTTATTACTGTACAAGAGTCATTAAAAAAATACAACACCACAGATTTCCTGATAACCGAATCCCATGTGGATAGTAAACATAATGCAGTAAGGCAGTATAGGGCATAGACACACGCTGCTGCTGGGAGCCTATTTGTGATATTGTGAACAGAACAGTTAGCTAGAGAGAGGCAGGATAGAGGAATGAATTTCAATATTCTTATTGTTAATCTACATAAACAAATTTACATTTCAGCAAATAAAGACACTGTATAGTAGTACAGTGAATAAAAAATATAAGTAGTACTGTTTCTCCTAATTTTGACTGAATAATATGTAAATTTGATTTTCAATCATGTGCCAATATGGCATTAAGATTAATGCCTTTCTCATGGTTTTAAGTATAAATCTTACATATATGAAAATATAGAAGTTTCTGATGGCTTGAAACAATATTTAAAGTTTTTGAATGAAATTAACTGTTGATCTATATTATATTGTTGAAAAAATGCAAGTATCAACATCAATAGGTCTTTTTCAATAGTAATTATGAGTAACTAAATTGTTGTTTTATTACAGTTATCTTTATCATTTTCAGAGCATCAGGGCTGCTGTTTTTATTTGAAATAATTGTCGACCGTCGAGTAGCTGATTCGCAAAAAAAGTGCTTAAAACTTTCATTTAAATACATCTTCAATTATGATTGATTACTTTCTGTCTGCTATGTTCTCCGTTCACTTACTTTCCAATTATTTAAAATTAAGGTAGTTTACCCTTCAGCATTAATGTGTTACACCGTGTATTTAATGAGGTTTACATAATGTAATTATCTTCACTTACATGCTGTGTCCTAAGGCTTTTTGTTGATAATGTGTGCTGGGCAATATTAAGAAAAAGTGACATTAAACTTTATAGTGATAACATGAAGTTCATCTATCAACCTTCATGTTTTGTCCACCTCTCCCTCTTTCTATCTTTCTTTCCAACCTTTGTTTTATTTTTAAATGCAATTTGTTTGTCTGTTTAGCTGCGATGTGGAGCTCTAGAAACATTCGGCTCATTGATTAATAGACCTTTTTCGTATGGACGGCCGATAGGGCCAATATACTTTACTGCCTCTATTATACTGCCCTCATCAGAGCTTTCGAGATTACGAGAACTTGTTGCCCTAAAGCCAGCTAATTGTCATTTCCTAACTATAACTTTGTTCTTAATAAATGAATATTTTATAATGTACTGCTAATAAATGAATATTTTATAATGTACTGCTATCTGTCAAACCAATGCTCTTTACAGCTGGCATAGAATTTAGAAATTCATGGTATTTGGGCATGCCGCTAGTTTTAATATGGAATTTAAGGTTTTTGGATTTGAAAGATGAGTTGAGGGCTAAAATAGATGATAACTTTTTCAATATTGAAAGCACTCCATAGCCAGGATGCTTTAAGTGCTATCAATTTTTTATTTCATGGTGTGTTAATATTATAAAATCTTTGGTACAATAGTGATTTAATGCTCTCTGTTGAAATTCGTGTTGGATGCATATAAAATCACCACAAAATACATGCACTTGGTTGGTCTGGTACTGCTAGATCCGATCATTTCAAGACTAAATGAGGAAGGCATATAAATGAAGCAGTTTAATTGAACAAAGCGTTCGATTTCCGTTGGAAACCATGGTGATACGTAAGAAGATTTGGCTTAACAAAAACTAATTAATCATGATATTGAAGCAGTGGAAGTAATCATAGCATCAATGAAGATTAATTTTACAAGTCAGGATTTGTAGACTAATTAAAGCAAGTGAGTGAGTTGAACATGATTCATCTTTTGTCAATCAACAACTAAATTACAGTAGTATTTAGATCTAGGAGTGAAGCTGTTTCTAGGTGCCTTGCCTTCCGGTTCTAGGGTCTTGGGTTCAAGTCATGGGATATCTATGTTTCACACTGAGAACTATATTATAAATCATTCTTCCATTCACTAATTACCAAGTCATGTGCTAGCTTTTGGATGTGAATCAAATAATAAAAGCATACTCCAGAAGTTTTTTTTTTTCTCTTTTATAGCAGTTTGACAGTATGTGGTGTGCATGTGTTTATTTCAAAAACACTATAATATATGACTTAGCAAGATGACACTTTTTATAGGCCAGAGATCTTAGGTTACACACAAAGCATCATTTTGATATTTTACATTTGATATTTTACAAATTATTTTCATTCTTCATCAACCAACAATCATTGGAAATTATACTATATTGTAGAAAAAAATTAAAATAATCTAGCTACGTTATTTTTATAATTAACAGATTACTTACATCATACATTCATATTCATTAAATTATTTTTAAATTACATTTTTCTTTTTTTGGAAATTATACTATAGAAGCAATTTAAAACCAGCTAGCTATAGTACTATGCTATTCTCAAAGTATGTAGAAGAGCCTATGAATATCAACCGGTGCAGCAATCTACTCGCACACAATATGAGATCGCAAAAGCTGAATAATATTAACTACATAGTGCACTTTTTAGGTGTGCGCGATATATATTGTCTCCCAATAAATTTTCAAAATGGTTGACCGACTCCACGCTGTCTCTACTGATATTGATTTAACAAATATGTAACCAAATTTTTAAAGCAAATTGTGTGTAGTGTACCTGATATAAAAGATGGTAAAGATAACAAATGTTTCATTTTGATATAATTCAATTTTCTCTTTGACAGTTGGTTAGGGAATCAGTACTCTATACAATTTGCTAATTTCACCTAACTGTTCTACTTTTACAACAACGTATCCTGTACATTTTGTGTTATGGCTTATTTATGAACCTGATTCGGCAGAATTAATGTATAAATTAAGTAGACCACTGTGTCATGTTGCTGGTTGTTAATAGTATGATAGATCTATACGTATTTCTGAAGAATATTTAGTCTAAAAATGACAGGAAATTGATTGGAAACCAGATTATGTAGGTTGCATCATGTCCATTGCATTAACTGAGGTGATTATGACACTGTCACAGCTTGTGTATCATTGAGTCGGTAAAATTGTGTGTAAAGGTTCAGGTGTTGATGGCAATTAACATATCTACACCTGCTATAGAAAAAAATGTATCTAATGACGTAATAGAAATACACAGTTTTGCATTGTGCTTCACTATTACCTCTCTACTAGTCATTTATAGCAGGGAGATGTAAAAAATAATTATTTACATCTGTCTGTTTATAGCATCAGTTCAAAGTGTGGACACATTCAGTCAAACTAGGGCGTACATCAAGTCGCACAATGATGATTTGCCATCAAATTACTCAAATATGCAACATTAGAATTTTAATAAATTTAATGCAGCACGTATTTGAATGTCATATTTCCAAATTTTAAGCTTTGGGAAATCATTTATTATCATCGACCTTTAACCAGATCCTTGGGCCACCACATATTACCATTTATTGTTTTATTTTAAACTTCTCTTATTGAGAAGAAATAATGTATTTATCAAGGATATAAATAGACATAAACAAACCGTAATTAAAACAAATTGATTCAACTACAAATCTAATTAATGCTTAATTATGATATAAACAATCTGTAACACTGTAACTCAGGATGTTCTTATTTTTAATAGAATTTGAAGGATGAATATAGGCTCACTAAAATCATGATTTAAAGATGCTGAACTCAATAGAAATTTCTCAATTACATATACGGTACAGTGTTGCTGTATCTCATCTTGGTTTTTAATCTTTGATATGTGTACTTTAATTAATCTACTCTTCTTTGATGCATTGTAACCATAGTAACTAACTGCTAATTATTTGGAGGCTTGCTGAATTTCTACAGAGTGCATATTTTATTTAAGAATGTAATTATCGGGTAATTCTAAAAATAATGACTAATAATGTACAGGTGTACTGTAACAGTACATAGTTCGGATTCTAACTTCTATACGGTTTTCATCATGTATTTCTTAATCGTGAAACATAAGATCTTGCATTCAATCTAATTATTGCTTGTACTATATACATATTTTTAAAGGTTTATATACACATTTTATGTACTATTTGACCTACTTTATATAAACTATTATATAACTTATTATTTCAATTGGATTTTACAGAATGTTCATGTGTTTGTTAAACTGTAATTTGTGTTTTTTAAAATTTCATGACAATTTGACATTGTACTGGGGGGAAAAATACTTCAATATTGTTTTGTGACAAAGTGAACTTGAACCTTTAAGTAACTCATTTTTACTATTATTCATTTCTACAGTAAATATAATACAGTAGTATACAGTAGTAGCATGGATTTTTACTATGGTTACCTATACTAAGTGATTTTATTAACACCATTTGACTAGTTAAGAACTATTGATTATCTGATTTTATTCCTTTTTTAAAGTGTGATTCTAAGTCTTTCCTAATAGTTACAATATGTTGCAACCAGTGGCAGTAATGAGCATTGACATGTAATATTTCAAGCCTTCTATTCTCATTACCATGCTTCTAGAATATTGTTCATAAATTTCTTTGGAATGCCCTGCTGCTAGTGCCATATTCTTTATGGTAAAATACTGTACAATCTTTTTCATAAAGAGGTAACAATAAACCTTGATAATGTAGGTAAATACTCAGGGGTGGCAACAGGATTTGCCGGACGGAGTGTCCGATGTTCCTGCGGGAGTGGGGGTGATGTCCCCAATGAGAGAGAAAGTGGGCGTGGTTGGGCGTCACTCAAAGTCTTTTGTAAATTAGAGGTTTCAAAGGCTCATTCAATCAATTTAAGGGTCTAGAAATGTTATTTTCTCCTTGACGAATTGTGTTGGTTCACGAATTAGTGAATTTAAAAAAAATGTTTGCCCTGATTTTTATACGGGATAATGATAAATTTTCTATGCTCTAATACATTTTCAAGTGGTTTAAAATACAGCATGTGCATTATACTGTAGTCTGTGATTACATGTGTACTAATAAACCTTTATACACACTGACATTATTATTACTAGTCTTATAGTATAATTTGTTATAATGAAATCTGGTTTGCGATTCCTGAATCTGACATGTTGTTACATTATGCCTAACAAGTCCTTTCTATTTGATTTTAGTATAATGGAAACACACCAGCTGGCAGAAGCAAAGGAGAAACAGAATGCAAAGCTGAGAGAAGCATTTGGAATTGGTGATAATTATGTGGATGGCAGCTCATTTGACCCTGATAGAAAGGCTAAAGAGGCAGCTGCCAAAGAAAAACAAAAAGAATATGAGTATGTGCTATGTTGTGAACATTATGTAATATATGCATGCTGCTAAGCAATAACTAATCAAGTTTGTAAATAATATTCATATCAAGTTTGCTGTGTAGCACCTTAAGCATAATATAAACAAGTAAATGAATGATAATAAATAATAATAACGAAAATAATGTCTTTGGCAGGACTCAAACCTGCAACTTCTCGCTATTAAGGAGAGTATCATGCACGTAGATCTAACCCCTAGGTACTTTCTGTAATGCTCACACATATTGGAGCTGTGATTAAGCTGCAAAATCTTGTTGGTTGCAGCTAGGTCTTGTATCAATAATCGTAATCAGTTATATAATATATTGAAATAAATGTTATTTGCATTTACTATAAGAATTTACTTTTATACCTAAATAAAAATTGTATTTAATTAGAATGATTATAATAAAAAATTTATTCATTTCGTGTCTAACCTCATCTTCATTTCCATTCTCCTTCATTATACTCCTTATAATCTCACCCTTTCAGAATCTCAGCCTTACTCATATCTACCATTACTTCTAATCATTCTCTGATTTACCCTTTTAACACTTTTCCCCCTCTAACTCTTTATAGACATCCTCAAAATTTGGTACACCTTCAATCCCTTGCCATCATACTCATCCTTACAATCCTGTTACTGAAATCTTTATGTTTGCCATCAAGTACCTTCCTAGCCCTTCTTACCCTTCTTCTAGTTCTTCTCAATTATCTTAACTATTCTTGTCACAATCCTAACAATTCTCACCTTACATTAACAACCCTTCTAATGTTATGTAACATTTATTAATTTCTCATAATCAAATCAAATTACAAAAGACTTTTGATGAACTTATAGTATGTAGTATAGTGTACAATAGTAATGAAACTATTAATATAGTGTACAATAGTAATGAAACAATTAATGTTGTTAAAGTTTAAAATGAAAGATTTACACAGGAAACCATATTATTATCTTTTATAAAGTGAGAACCAAAAATTCAATTATCAAATGTTCACTCATACAGTAGATCCTCATAAAGCCTCCAGTTTATAATCACTTGAATATGTTATTTTTATCTTTGAAGAATTTTGGAAGATCCAGATGATGAGGAAGAAGAAAGAACCTCCTCAAAACGAAAGAAGAAGAAATCACACAGTCACAGTCGGTAAGTGCTTGCTATTCCTAACGTTATTAGTACGCTCTTTTAATATCCTAACATTGCTGAAATTATAACTCCCCAATCAAAAAACAGTATAATATCACATGGTATCTCTTTATCCTCAAGATATTTCTTTACGATCAAATGTATTTTTAAAAATTCAAGAAATTTTCAACCTATATTCTATCAAGACTATAAACATGTTCAATATTTTTCATAAAATAGCTTTGAGTTGTCCAATCTCTTGAAAATATTTGTTTGCAGAATTAGTTATTTGATAAATTTTGATTGATGTCTTTAAAATACTGCCATTGTTATATTTAGAGCAATTTTTTTCCTGTACATGGAAGTACAGTAATATTCCGCATTGAATATTTCTTGATTTTAAAATTGTACAAGCAGTGAAACTGATGAACTGATGAACATGCATTAAATTTTGGAAATTGTGTCTGATGTTTGCAAAAATAGTAAATGTATTTGTTTCCTTCATTATATGCTAGCAAAAGGAGAAAGCGTTCTAAACGGGAGAGGTAAAGTATTATATAAGATATAACTTACATGCTTCCAGGTTCTCATCTTGTATTTATTATCATTTATTATTTATGATGTAATCTTATAAATCATTATCATTGCATCTAGGAGTAGAGGAATAGAATTAATTTTATTATTATTTTATGATTTTATAGCATTTATATACAGTAGTGCACATATCCAGAAAACTGCTTAAGGCGCATTTTTTCCCTGGTCATTGGATACAGAATCAATTGTACACAGCATGCAACCTCCTCTGATCCCTGGGGAGTATTCCTATTTATGCGTGTAATCAGCACTACTAATTTCACTCCGAATTATTCACCTGCTACCAGTACCCATTTATACTCATGGTGAAGAGAGGCAAATGCAGATATAGTGTCTTGCCCAAGGACACAAGCAGTGTAATTATTAAATATCTTCAAAATATAATACATAAAAAAAATTAATAATTAAAGAAGCAAAATCAATCATTACAATGTGGTAACTGTTTAAGAGATAGAATATCAGGGATAAAAAACTGAAATTTATTTCAGAAGGAATCCCTGAATACCAAACAATCTTACATTTTATAAATACAATAGAGTATTTTTTTCATTTTTTAAACTGTTTTCCTTGTTTTTAAAACTCTTGATCGATTTGTCCTTATATATATATTATTGAATATTTCACTATATTATATTCTAGAATGTTTATATTCAATATTTGCTGTGTTAGTGTCATTATATCTAAATTTGTCTTTATTTTTATGTCACTGTTTGTTTCATTAAAATATTATACATAGCTTATACATTAGAAATACATATTACTATTTTTATTATAGAGAGGAGGTGTAGTGTTGCCATAGTATTATGAAGAGCTTTTTAAGCTAAGCCAGCCTTCTTTCACATGTCTCATTCTTCTTCAAGTTCGTGTCTGAACTTTTCTAAATTGTAATCGTTGGAAAAAGATTTTATTGTATTAAGTGAGGGGCTTCCCACTGTTTGACAGTGAATTTTAATATGAATAATATTGATAAATAATTAAATATGAATTTCTTTTCAAATGATTTATTAGCTTAAAACCTGAGATGTGTTTAAACCACAAAGCTACAATCACATCAGTAATATCTTTATCATAACTTTAATGTAGGTTGTACAGTAAGTGTTCAGAATTTCACAACCCTTTGCAAAAGCTGTTCCATCAGGTGTTAGTGTTGGTTTACTCATATGAAATTGCTAGTGCTCATCAAATATTTATAGAATCCTATAAGGGATATAGCAATATTTGTTAAATTATCAACGCAGCGTTGTAGTGTACTGAAATATGCTGATCTCTACCTCTACTTGGCAATTCTCATTTAGAATTTGTTTAATGTTTGAATGTGTTAGCATGTGCTGAAGAAATCTTTTACAAAATCAACAAAGTGACAACCGTTATATGTGTTATGCTGCTGCACATTACATTTCCAAATGGCTTTCGCATGAATCAAATTTCAATTTAATATTTTCTAGACTGTATTCCAAGATTTATGGTATTAAACATTTTAGAAATGATTTCCAACATTATATATTGCATTTTACTAAAGTGTAGTGGCCTTGATCTACAAACAAGTATGTATTTTGGTCAAATATTGATGTAGGTCATGCTTTTAATAACTCTCGTAATTCTACTCATTCAACTGATTTTATGGAATGATATTTACAGGTTGGTATGGACTGTGACTCACATGAAAGCATATACAAGATCAAAGCAAGCATAATATCTAGTGGAGCTATAGCTTGTTGGTTAGGATGCCTTCAAATACCAGAGCTCTGCCCTCTGCCCAAGCTTGAACATCCCGTTTTTATGACTAAAAATTATCTTCACTCCCTAGGCCTAAATCTTATACATAGTCTTCTAGATTGTTGAAGATCATAATAAGCTTGCTTTCTAAGACTAAATATTTAAATCCTTTCTATTATTTTAAACAACTTATTTATTAATTTTTCTATGATTCATTTATAATTTCATTCATTGATTACCGGTGTTCTGTTCCAGTTTCAGTTTGTGATAGAAAGTCAGTATAGCAATGCATGCCAAATTATTTGTTACTATATTTTTATAAGTAAAACAATGAATATTTGTTATATTCCCAATGCCTAGTAAATCTGTATTTTCTTTATTGTATTATGATTCCTGTTCATTGTAAAATGTGACAGCAAAATATCAATCACTAAATCTAACTGAAAAGTATATTAAAATTATTTTAACAATATAATCTTAATATTAAACTATTGATTTTGTAATTTTTAGAAGTTATTTTCTCAAAATCTACATGGCTAATATCC
>NW_022757233.1:264643-276310 GCF_011630105.1 Anneissia japonica
GGGGGGTTAATTCACAAAATATGGTGATTTTTCACTACTTGACTGTAATTTTTTTTGGGGGGGGGGCGCAAGTAATTTTTTGGGGGGGCGTACGACCTCCCCAAGATACGGCACTGCTAATATCCAAAGAATTCAATATACGTAACTTTGCTCATACTCTTAACCATAAAGTAAAATTCATGCAGAATCTAAAAACACCGGAAACTCAATTTAGAATTTTTCCTACTAACAGTTGGTTTTTTGCCAGAGCTGGTCACAAATAGCTGTTCAACAACCAAGACACAAATTCACAGCAGACCTCGTCATTCAAACTTAACAACTGACCAATCAGAATGGGTTATTCAGTAGGCAGTGCTACTAATGTTCACATTTCCCATACTCAGCAATGCTTCTTTATGTTTTTTTCTGTCACCTTATCAACAATATCCAAGGGGCAAGGTGGGCTTAGTGGAACAGTGCTTTGCAACCATCTCTGCTCCTGACAGTTTAGATGCATCTGGTGGGCTGTGTGTTTGTGTGGAATGATGTAGTTTTAAAATGAAGGTGTTTACAAGACATACAAAATTTAAATTCATCTATTGGTATACTTATTTTTATATAATATGATCTACCAATTCATGTTGACACCCAGTAGCCTAATCCTACCACTATGTTCTGTATTGCATCCAAGAATAACCAAACAGAGTGAATGATTGTTTGTCTTTCATAACTTCTTTAAAACTTTCTTTCCAAATTGTTCATAGTAGACTGAATACACCCATTGCAAAGATAAATCAATCATCCTATATTGGTAAACAAATTTATGAAATGTTTCTCTGTTTCCCTATATATCACTTTATTTATTTCAAAATCACATAAAATATAAAATATGGTGGCCAAAGGCCAAATTGCATGTTATTTAAAAAAGAGATAATAATAATTTAAACCCCTTATGGCAACCAAATTTAAAAAGGGTCTTCTGATTCAGGGTAGTAGGTTAAAATCTTGGTTTAATCATTGCAAATTTCTTATAATTTTGAGCCAATGAATATTTATACAGCATTTTCATTTTATTAATTATTAAGTTTTTTTAAAATAATTTTTATTCACTCATATTTGGGCAGACAAAACCTTCGGGTATAGGAACTTGTTCCACCTTTGTTCTGACCCCGTCCTATGTTGGAAGAAATAAAGATATTATTATTATTATTATCATTAGTTTAGAACATCAGCATAGCTTATTTTCTGAGAAGATGCTTGCCTCCTTTCTATCCTAGATTAAAATCCTGAATCATTGATATAAACAAATCAACCCTGAAGCCTCATGTTTTAGACCATTTCTTTAGTCTTTTTCTTTAAAAGGAGCTCAATTAGATATTTGAAGTCATTAAAAAATATTTCTCTATTATTGTTAATGTATCTGTAAAATTACTTGAGCATGATGGAGAGCAAATTTACTTGAAAATGATTGTAAATATATTTCCTTTGGAAACTGAAATTTCATTCTTTTCTAATTTGTATTTTTCAGATCGGATAGTGAATCACCCGTAAGAAAAGAAAGAAAGAAATCACATAAGAAAAAGAAGGACAGGTAAAAGATAACACTAGTACTGAACCTGTAGTGGGTTTACTCAAGTCCAGATTACAGGACTCAATTAAGACTCAATTATAGTGTTATGGATTTCTAGTTAGCTAGGATGCTAAGTGATTATAAGTATTCCACCAAGTCAGTAGACTTAACACTACATCATTGACGATGTTGATCATTTGGATTTCAATTTGCTTTGACGTGCTGTACATATAAGTACTTTAAGGTTCAATAACCAAAGTCTTAATTTAGATTAAAACAAAGAAATATCAGATTTGAAATTTAGATTATCAAAATTCTTAAAAATATAGAATATAATTTTATATAGGTAATGATAAAATGATAAATAACTATATATTGTTGCATGTTATCTTTGACCAATAAAATATATGTACCGGTATTCTTCCATCTGTCACCTCCCCCTCTGCTGTAATGACTCAGGCTAATTTTTCAATACATGTCAGCTTCTAGGTACTGTCATGCCCGTGTCATTTTTGTTTTTGATATTTGTATGAATCCTATTGTGATGTTTATTGTTTTCAAATCTTTTGTACAGTTCTATTTTTATATCGTTACAAATGCGACATGAATGTACTTTGTCAAGTTCATTTTTATTTTTAAATGTTACTCTTATTGTTATGTAAATTGTTGTCTTATTCTGTATTGAATTAAACTTGTACAATCTTTGAAAATTAAAATCTCAAAACCAATACTACAAATTGACAAACGGTGGAATATTTATGATTACAATGCACAGATTATTTTTAAGGAACAATATTTTATAGTCTTTTTGTAAAACTAAATCTTGCATGTATATTTTTAGAAATTAGTTTCCAATAAGTTAACTGTACAGTATGTTACCTATAAGTGACACTCCATTTGTTTACAATGTACTAAACAAATTAGCATAATTACTCATGAATAAACATAGTATAATATGAATATTAATGATATCACATCTGCCGCTTGACATTTTGTTGCTTCAATACTAACCAGTTCCCCTAAAGAATCCCTACAACACAAGTAAAATAATTTATCAATTTCTTTTTTTCTTCATCTTTTCCTTTGCCTCCACGTAATCGTTTTTTACCTTTAGCAGGCATTTTAAACACTGAAGGTAAAAGCTGATAGTTTGCATGTATGTCAGTCTAGTAAAAGAAACTGAATCCTACGACACAAAGACGTAAGGGTCAACGTAAAGGAAACATAAGGATATAATAAGCCTACTTTGAGCAGTAATGAGCACACGCCTCAACAACAAATCACTCTATAGGCTTCTCAATGGATTACCAAAAAAACATATTAGTAAAATCATATACAGTAGAAGAAAATTTATAATATTGGTGCTTGATGCTTCAGGGAGATTACGCATTTTGTAGTTCAGTAAATCGGTAAAATCCAGTTTAGTTTTAGTAATTATATTTTGGTAGAAACTATTTCATTATGAATTAATTTTTATAAAATCAAGGTACATATTTGGTTTTCTGATGTTTGATGAATACTACAGAAATGGAAGCCTCGGGTACTCTTTATATTAGCAATGCTATAAACTTAAATTTTGACGAAATAATGCTTAAAAATTATCCATTGCTTCAAGATTTGTATTGATTATTTTTTGGCTCCATTGAAGTCCTTACAGTGATTTGGGATGGTATAAGTGCTCTAAAGTGCAACATCATGTATTCAAATAAACTATCTAGATCAATAATCTGTTTGATTTAATAATTAATAAGTAATTGATTAATAATCAACAATTGATCAGTAGTTTTGTATCAATCAAAATGTATTTTTCTGTTATGTTTTTTAATCATCCTCAGGGCATTTAATAGCAAAGCCATTATATGCCAATCATTTAGTCGTTTGGCTTATTAATTAAATAATTTTTCAATTGATTAGGTAATTAGTTTTAAAGGTATTATGTTGATGAGAATCTCATTACTTTCTCTAATGAAGAATGAAAAATCAATTGAATTGAAATTTTTGCTTGAAGATGGCCTAGGAATTTATTTATTTTTTTTTTCAAATCTATTTTATGGGATGATAAAATATAATTTACCATCAGTTGGTTTTTTAAAAAATTTTTATTATGTGGGAGTAGATAAATGGTCTATGGAATTAGATACCATTGAAATGAAAACTAGTCACATTTATATTTTCATAGTTCTGATGTATTCCTATCATGTAAAAGGATTATATAGCCCATCAGGTTTCAGCCATTTTTAACTCATACTAACAGATTTAAAAAACAGAATTGTGTGATAAAATGCATATCACGAGAACATTTTAATTTTTTTTCACCCTGTATTAATATTCATTTGTAATTCTGACCACGGTCTATTGTTATTCTTTGAACTTCATAACTGTTTCTCATATTTTTTTGGGAATCATTAAAGAGCTACATTGTACACTTTTCTCCCTACTAAGACAACCAATGAAATTCCACATAAGGTGTATATTTGGTTGTATTGTACCACGCATCTTTAATATGGTTGACCTTTAACCTGTTTATGATATTATATGCATGATAATTTTCTAATTGTTCATTCTTGTTAGTTTTTTCTTTTTTATTATGTATAATTGTGTCGTGTAATTTGCTGTGATTTGGTTTTTCTTCTTTTTTTCTCTATCTGTCCCCTATTCCACTCATCTTAACATGCTTATTCTTCTTTCAATTCACTGTGGGATAATGGCTTTAGTGTTTGAGTGTTTATTCTGATCAATGGTAATTGCATTTAATGATAATAATTTTATTTTGTTGATAAATCCTAAAACAATACAATACTAAGAAATAAACAGGTACATTTGTGTGTGTATTTTATTGCCCTCTTATTTACAATGCAATTACCATACTCAAATAACCACTTTTGTTCTTTTTCATAAATTGTTATAGCTTTCTGATCTATAATGAGGTACACATTTAGATTTATACATGTAATATTGTACATAGTTGATATAAAAAAGTATAGAAATTGCTACATTGTATAGTTTTGTTTATTGATGTATCCTCGTTTTCACACCAAAGATGTTAATTAAAAATTTCAAATTCAATTACTTTGTTAACTCTCTGCCTTCTGGAAACATGCCAACAAGGTTTGAATGTAAGCTGGTTTTTTGTCTTTGCGTTTTTTAATCATTTTTTGACCTACAAAAAATAACATGGAGAAGAATCATTTAAAACATCATTGATAAATTTATTGTTTTCATAATCTGTAAACAAGTTTAAGCTATAAGTCATTCTTTTTCATTACCACAGGGAAATAGAAAAATAGTGTCCAAAATATATCATTTATAATCTCCATAAATGCCACATTTGATTCAAATATCTGCATACTTGTTAATTTATTTGGTGGAAATTATGAATTATTATTTGTCAGTATTTTGTGTTACTGTAGGCTAGGGATGGAACAGAAATTTTAGGGTGTCAAATTGTTATTGACTCGATCTGTGTTGATGGATGGGATCACATCCTGTCACAACCATCTGCTACTAGTTGCAGGAAATATCTATTTTTGCATGAACTGCCAAGCATGAAAAACAAAGGATATATTATAGTATTGAAAATACATGTTTAATAAATGCCCATTATACACACATTCTCTGTGCCCACATCTATTTCCATGTGTAACTTTACAAACCTATTTACACGTTGCTTTTATAGAGAAAAAAATTTGCTTTCAGGCACACTGTGTCTGTTACTGCATGCCGTTAACTATTGTGCTCTCCTTTATTTCAATCGTGCTCTCCTTCATTTCATTTAATTTTCTTGATTTCTTTATCATCTGCTTCTGTTCATCCACGAATCTTTAACCTAACAGCAAGCAGATACTCAAGTTCTATATTCTTTCAGGTATTAGCATCACGTCTCGACCTTCCTTAGTACATGTATGACAAATTTTACATGAATCTATTTCTCTTTCGGTTGCTAATATTATGTCTTTGGACTGTTCTTTTCCCTAGGACTGAGAGTTCTACACACAAAAGTAAAAAACATAAGTAAGTGAAAAAGCACAACTATAAATGTGGTTTCACAACATAAAAAATCTGTTAGAATATTGTTTTATTTGTTTATTAATCTGTAAAGCCTGTTTCTGTTAAGTTCCCATTACTCTTTATTCAGATTTCTCACGGTAGACTGATTTTCTACTGTTTATTCTTCATTTTAAAATCACCTATATGGCAATAAATTTATGCCAATTTATTTATTTTTATATTAAAAATATCATGTGAGAACAATTTTCTACCAATTATTCTTTATATCTTTGAAATTTTTCATCTAATTATTAAATATTTTCTGTCATTTTGTAATAAATTTTCACATAGAATAATTTCATACCACTTTTTTATATATTCATATCTCATATTTGAGAATAATTTTCTACCATGTATTTTATATCAAAATATATATGTAAATAGTTTTCTACTGAATAATTTATTCTATATTAATATCTCCTCTTGCAAGCAAAGCTTCTAAAATTTAATACTAAAATCCTTTATATGAGTACAATTTTCTTACCATTATGTATTAATGTGAGTGTAACAATTTTCTACCAATATAATATTTTCAAAATCCCTCTTGCAATAGATTAACTACTATAATTTATTTTTTGTGTTAAAAAACCATAGAACAGTCTTTAGAATTTTAGTATTTCAAATGAGTTATTTCTTAGCATGTATATTTCATTTGTTTTTCAGTGATTTGTATAGTCACTTTATTTTATGACATTTTCTGGACATAGATACACTATCAAAATATTATAGTGTTTGCTTTAAAGGTTCTATATTATAAGCTAATCTACTTTGCCATGTTCACCATATTTAGTTTTATGAGAGAAATATCTGTGATTTTGCCATAATATGGGTGTTACTATGATGTCATCATGGCCATGTATGTGTAAATCACATAAAACTTGATATTGTAGAAGGAACGTAAAGGTCATTTTATATTTAGAATTTGTGTAATGGAGATTGAACCATTATGATAAAGTATCATATTCTGTGTAGAAATTAGTACAATTAACAATGTCTTGCTCATTGTATAACTTCATCGACTGACATTAATTTACCAGAAAAGAAATAACTGCAAATTATTCATTATCTAAGAAAAGAAGATGTCATTCGTGAATTACCTTGTTCCCCTCAATCACCTTGTTCCCCTCAATCACAACTCATAGTCAATAATTATGTCCCTTGTTACCCCTCCTCAGATCAAATATTTTCCTTCAGATCTGATGTTTAATCATACTAAGTATGGATGTTTTTCTTTAATTTTAATAACTTTCACTTTATGACCATACCAGCGCTACTTTACCTTTAGCTAAATATTCCAAACATGAAGAATAATAATGTCCCTTGTTACCCCTCTCTCCATATCAAATATTTTCCTTCAGATCTGATGTTTAATCATACTGAAGTATGAATGGTTTTTTTTTAATTTGAATAACTTTCACTTCATGTCCATAACTAACAGATTTAGGCAAGTGTTTTGAACATGAAAAAGTACAGGGAAATGTTTCACTGTACTTTCGTCAAATATCTGCTTTAATGTAAACGCACTATAGACTTTCATGGCCATTTACTAATGAAACTAAACACTATAAAAGAAACAATCATTTGCACTGTTCTACTCATATCTCTCTTTCTATAATTAGCAGGCTAATGTGCTTGTATGTGGGTGTGACAAAAAGTCTGGGATCATATCATTTTTCTCTTTTTTCTTATTTATATTATAATTATTTATTATTTATTACAGTTAATTATTGACATGTAATATAATTATTGTTGTTTTATTACTATTTTCATTGATGTTAAGCTTAGTAGTACTGTATTAGAAGTCTCCTTCCCGAGTAACCCCTTGCATTCTACTGTAGGTCATGTTATTGATTTGCTTTTGACCTTATTTTCCAGATCTCACAGAAGTAGAAAGCATAAGAGCCATAGGAGGTAATTTCTTGATTGATACATTTTGGATCGTTAATCAGTAATTAGATATGTCTGTAATGCACTGGGTGGACTCCTAGTAAACAATATTATACCAACTCACAATGCATTTTGTAAATTGCTCTAGAAATGCCAATCATACAAAAGCATCAATCTTATGCTGTCATTGATGTCTTGGGCTTCTTTTCGAGGCTACTTTTACAAACCACGTGCAAATTACAGAGTGGCCTTCAATTCGAGATAGGCTTCTTCTCGAGATTAAACCCATTGGGCTTCTATTCGTGATTTTAATGCAGGGGTGGGCATAAAATTCGGTCAGAGGGCCAAAGTGAATTTTTAACTTAACACATAGGGCCGCACCCAAACTTTGATGTTTCCAGTGTGCTTCCAAAAACCTTCATGTACTGCTTTTACACCACTTTATTCTCAGTTTAAATACTACTTTTTAGAGATGGTTGGTGCCAGGCCATAAAAAACAAGGTGTTTTCTAGCCAAAGATGTTTGGCGGGTCGCACATATAGGGTTTTCAATTCTTTTTCGCGGGCAGCAAAAAAAAATCACTGTCGGGCTGCACGTGGCCTGGCCGCATTTTGCCCACCTGTGTTTCCCAGTATGTGTGCAATTAGATTTAAATGATTTCAAGATGGATGCATCTAATTTAATTGTTTTTTGTCCAAATTTAAATTAGCTCACACTGTTTTATAATTACATATATGATTTTGATTAATCAATACCAATTAATATTTGTTATATTTATTTATTTTATTCAGAAAGCATTACAAAGATGAAGATTTAGAATCAGACTCTGCTGCTGATTCGGCTGACGATGCAGACCATGCTTCCGATCATCAGAAATCCCAGTCATCCAAGAAATCACATAGAAAAGATTATGACAGCGACTATGATAAATCAAGCGAGAGAAGAAAGAAGCACAAGTCCCGAATGCCAGCATCTGATTACTCTTCTGAGTCTAGCAGGTCACGTAGCCGTAGTCCCACACCCCGTAAAAAACACAGGTTTGTATATATAAAATATTGTCTCTTTGTTATGAGAATCAGGAGGAAAATAAAACTGTGAACTGATCATACTGTGAAAGACCAAATATGTGTTGCTTATTTTGAGAGTTGGACTTGCTTCATCAGAAATTTATGATATTTGTAGTTTGAACCAGAGGTCCTTAACATTTGTTGATCATATGAGGCATGTTGTGGCGAAATGGTTAAGTTGTTGGTTAATGAGCTATAAAATATGGGAGCTCAAAAAATTGCTTAAAAATCCAAATTTGTTTTTCACTATAAATCAACAGTTTATTGTCTTATTAATCATGTACCAAGGTATTAGTTCTGGAAGTGGTCAACAGATTGTTTATTTAATGTTATTTTGATAGTTCATTCTATTAAACAATGTATGCACAAATAACTTTGAAAGGCAATTACTCAAAATCATGTTTATCTTGACTCTAAGAGTACTGTACTTTCACTTTCCAATAACATACACGAAATGTCCAATTTCAATGAATGACCCCTCATTTTAAAGATCACATACTCAGGTATCTGAAAATACTAATAACTTGAATTTCAATTTTTGCTACAACTTAGCCATTTTGCCACAACATGCCTCATATGGTTATAGTAGCAAAGCTTCCAAGTGTTCTCTGGATCTCCAAGGATTTTGGTTCATATCCTGGTCTCACGGAAATTGCATATTTTCTCCCAGAATTTGAATTTCTCCAGGATTTTAAGAGATTTTCTCAATTAGGACTTATGCTAAGCTAAATTTTCCCATTCTTGTGCATTAAATAAGACCAAAAAACAAAAATTATTGTGTTGCCCTTAAATGGAAAAAATCGAGATCTAGGGTCGGTCGGTCGGTTGGATTTTTTTTTGTACATACATCGTCGTCGTTGCACTCGGTTCTCAAAATTATGTCTTCCATTTTACCGATTTTACGTGTGCATCTATGGCCCGATTTTGGTAAAAATACATGTCTGTTTTAGATTTTATGTTCTAAATGTCAATTTCACAAGTGGTATTTCTCATATTTGTACTTGAGTGAAAGGAAGAAATTTATTAAACAAAAAAAAAGCCGACCCGATTTTTTGAAAAATTTAGGTCGGTCGCGGAGGGCAACAAAACATTTTTTTTTGCCTAAGGCAGACATAAGATTTATTGAACATTCTAAGCAGTAAGAGGTATTAACAGTGGCCTAAACCTGCCCAAGCCTCTTTGTTTTTATATTAAACATGACTTTTACAACTTGGGCCCCCTGATATTAGCCAAATACTGCAATCAGACTTCGATAATGAAAGCTCAGTAATAATGAAGCTCTATAAAAAGCTAATTAACATACACTGTATATAATGATTATTTATTTTCTTGCCTTGACCATTGAAATACACATACAGTACATAATTCTAACTACAAGATGGCTTCCTATTTTCACTACTGTATAGTCATTTGTTTATCATTGAACCAGTGATGATAAATTCATATCACCTTTCTCATTTCAGGTCACGTGGACATTCAGAAAGCCCCAGCAGGCGATCCAAGTCACGGAGCTTCTCTCATTCTAGAAGCAATAGGTAATGAAATTTTTAAAATCAACTATCTCAGAACATTTCCAACATTAAACATACTTATAATAGTTAATTAATTAATTAATTATTGACAATGTTATTAAAATCAACTATCTCAGAACATTTCCAACATAAAACATACTTATAATAATTTATTAATAAATTAATTATTGACAATATTATTAAAATCAACTATCTCAGAACATTTCCAACATAAAACATACTTATAATAATTAATTAATTAATTATTGACAATATTATTAAAATCATTGTTGAAATCAATGTTAATGTTAATTAAAATCAATGCTATTAAAATCAACTATCTCAGAACATTTCCAACATAAAACATACTTATAATAATTAATTAATAAATTAATTATTGACAATGTTATTAAAATCATTGTTAAAATCAATGTTAATGTTAATTAAAATTAATGTTATTAAAATCAACTATCTCAGAACATTACCATCATAAAACATACTTATAAGGCCAAATAAAATAAATTGTTTGTTTGCCCTTATAAAATAAAAATAGCCCACAGAGGCCTATAATGGCAATATCTTACATCAGACAACAACTTCAGACTAATTTGTAGGGCATCTGGCGAAAAATAAAGATAAATTCACTCTTTTTTCTTAATTTGTAAAGAAAAAAGCTAAAAAAAACCCCTTTTTTTAAAAGTTTTTTTGTTTTTCCGCCCCTATTTTTTTCAGTGAGTTAGGGGCGAGTGGAGGAGGGCAAACAAACAATTTTTTTTGGCCTAAAAATTAATAAAAATATAAACTCCAGTTGGTTTTATATTTACTTGATTTAAGATAGAAAGTATTTCCAAAAACATTGAATTAATTATTTATAAGAATCAAATACAGGTGTGTTTCAAAGAATATATTTTTTGTTTTAATTTTTATTTGACAGCTAATTAACTTTTAAGCCTGTCTCTTATACACATCTCTTCCGATCATCAGAAATCCCAGTCATCCAAGAAATCACATAGAAAAGATTATGACAGCGACTATGATAAATCAAGCGAGAGAAGAAAGAAGCACAAGTCCCGAATGCCAGCATCTGATTACTCTTCTGAGTCTAGCAGGTCACGTAGCCGTAGTCCCACACCCCGTAAAAAACACAGGTTTGTATATATAAAATATTGTCTCTTTGTTATGAGAATCAGGAGGAAAATAAAACTGTGAACTGATCATACTGTGAAAGACCAAATATGTGTTGCTTATTTTGAGAGTTGGACTTGCTTCATCAGAAATTTATGATATTTGTAGTTTGAACCAGAGGTCCTTAACATTTGTTGATCATATGAGGCATGTTGTGGCGAAATGGTTAAGTTGTTGGTTAATGAGCTATAAAATATGGGAGCTCAAAAAATTGCTTAAAAATCCAAATTTGTTTTTCACTATAAATCAACAGTTTATTGTCTTATTAATCATGTACCAAGGTATTAGTTCTGGAAGTGGTCAACAGATTGTTTATTTAATGTTATTTTGATAGTTCATTCTATTAAACAATGTATGCACAAATAACTTTGAAAGGCAATTACTCAAAATCATGTTTATCTTGACTCTAAGAGTACTGTAC
>NW_022757233.1:276705-278181 GCF_011630105.1 Anneissia japonica
CATATGGTTATAGTAGCAAAGCTTCCAAGTGTTCTCTGGATCTCCAAGGATTTTGGTTCATATCCTGGTCTCACGGAAATTGCATATTTTCTCCCAGAATTTGAATTTCTCTTGGATTTCTCCAGGATTTTAAGAGATTTTCACAATTAGGGCTTATGCTAAGCTAAATTTTCCCATTCTTGTGCATTAAATAAGACCAAAAAACAAAAATTGTTGTGTTGCCCTTAAATGGAAAAAATCAAGATTTAGGGTCGGTCGGTCGGTCGGATTTTTTTTTTGTACCTACATCGTCGTCGTTGCACTCGGTTCTCAAAATTATGCCTTCCATTTTACCGATTTTACGTGTGCATCTATGGCCCGATTTTTGTAAAAATACATGTCTGTTTTAGATTTTATGTTCTAAATGTCAATTTCAGAAGTGGTATTTCTCATATTTGTACTTGAGTGAAAGGAAGAAATTTATTAAACAAAAAAAATGCCGACCCTGATTTTGTGAAAAATTTAGGTCGGTCGCGGAGGGCAACACAACATTTTTTTTTTGTCTAAGGCAGACATAAGATTTATTGAACATTCTAAGCAGTAAGAGGTATTAACAGTGGCCTAAACCTGCCCAAGCCTCTTTGTTTTTATATTAAACATGACTTTCACAACTTGGTCCCCCTGATAATAGCCAAATAATCAGACTTCGATAATGAAAGCTCCATAATAATGAAGCTCTATAAAAAGCTAATTAACATACACTGTATATAATGATTATTTATTTTCTTGCCTTGACCATTAAAATACACATACAGTACATAATTCTAACTACAAGATGGCTTCCTATTTTCACTACTGTATAGTCATTTGTTCATCATTGAACCAGTGATGATAAATACATATCACCTTTCTTATTTCAGGTCACGTGGACATTCAGAAAGCCCCAGCAGGCGATCCAAGTCACGAAGCTTCTCTCATTCTAGAAGCAATAGGTAATGAAATTTGTCACCAATTATTGACATGTTATTAAAATCAACTACAGTATCTCAGAACATTTCCAACATTAAACATACTTATAATAATTAATTAATTAATTATTGACAATGTTATTAAAATCAACTATCTCAGAACATTTCCAACATAAAACATACTTATAATAATTAATTAATTAATTATTGACAATGTTATTAAAATCAACTATCTCAGAACATTTCCAACATAAAACATACTTATAATAATTAATTAATAAATTAATTATTGACAATATTATTAAAATCAACTATCTCAGGGTTCAAGTGTTTTTGGAACAATATTGTAGAAGTGGTTGGCGCATCGGTTGTGGTTTGGACTCCCAACCTCGAGGTCGGGGGTTCAAAACTCTCGCTGTGCAAGTCGCTTGTGTCCTTGGGCAAGGCACTTTATCTACGGTTGTCTCTCTCCACCCAGGAGCTGTCTCTTATACACATCTAGATGTGTATAAGAGACAGGGTTTGTATA
>NW_022757233.1:278188-284653 GCF_011630105.1 Anneissia japonica
ATTCCCCTATGGGGCCTGAGTGTGTGTTCCATATGTGCTTGATCCAGTGATCCGGGGTAATAATGTTCAGCGCATAGAGAAGTTTGATATGCGCTATATAAGTATACAATAATAATAATAATAATAACAACTTTAAATAGGGATTGTTCCAATGACTGGGGAAATAATGTGGAAAAGTGCTCTGAGACTTAGTTGTATAGAGTACTATATAAAAACCTGCATATTATTATTATTATTATTATTATTATTATTGTTATTATTATTATTATTCTACATTCTGGTGATTAGATAAGTAAGTCAATCAATAATTCTATAAACCTAAGTGAGTTGTGTTGCTGAATATTAATAAAACAAATTATGTTCCTCTTACAGCCCAACATATCGCCGCTCAAGATCATACTCACAAGAAAAAGATAAACGAAAGCGTTCCCGAAGTAATAGCCAAGAGAACGGCAAACAGTGGTCCCCAATCCGCAAACGCAGAGATTCTCCAAGCTTTTTAGATGCCCGAAGAATAACTAGGTAAAATAAATATTTACAAAAATACATAAAATATTTATGCACATAACAGACAAATTTTCTTCCGAGTTTATGCTTACAGAACCTAATATTTAAGTGAACTAAAAATCACATAAAATTGGAAAACTATGGTAAGATTTTATATATTTGCAGTGACGAGATTAAAGCACATTTAAACTTTTTGTTGCTAAATGTTTATTGATTGGTAAAATGTGATTGTAAAGCTTTGATATTTACATAAAGTACATTTATGTATGTTGTTTTATATGTGTATAATGTGTGTAGATAGTTAAATATAAATATTATATTTTTGTATAAATTTTCTTTTATAGTGATGAAAATGCATGGGTCATTTTTTAGCATGATATTTTGGGTTGTTCCATTTGGTATTTGGGGATGTCATCTTATCATGTTTTACATTTTTATTGGCCATCTTTTTGGAATTATTCAGTAGAATGTAAATAATTTACTGTTATTCACTTCCGTTTGGGATCATTGGTTTGATTTATCATCGTAAGTCAATTTATAAATTTTGGCATAATAGGTGACATTTCGTATGCTTGTCACCTTTTGGCATTTTAGGGTGACATTTCCGTATGCTTGTCACCTCACTAAATCAGACATCACAAAAGAAGTTTCCAATTGTTCCTGAATTTGTAGTGTTTGATTTAGTGAAAGGTTTATATTGGTATTTAGCATTATTCTGTAAAAGTATTTTTTTTGTAAAAATGCTGTAAAATGTTTGTAACTTATAAACTTCTTTATATGATAAACATATTTCTGCAAAACATTCTTTCAAGATCTCCTGACAGATATAGAGACCGTGATCATCATAGCCGTGAGTACTCCTCTCGTGATTACTCATCTCGCGATCATCATCGAGACAGTCGCCGCCGGTCCCCCGACCGCAGAGCTCACTACGAAGATAGCCGCAGCCGGGAGTACTACAGACATTGAGGGTTATCAGTGTGTATTCAAGTTATACTTAGCATCTTGCTGCAATCTAAAAATAGCTCACTGAGTTGCCGTAAAGGCTAGTCATTCATATAACCCACACTTAACATACAAGTTCAAGCTACACAAATCGCAGTCTCTAAAACATACGGTTTTTAATTTAAAAGGTCTATCAGCAAATTTGGCAGAAAATTGATATTGCTCTGTCAATTAATAACAGCAATATAATAATAATCTTAATTAGTATCTTTACTGATTGATACTAATAATTGAAAATTATTATTATTTATATTATTTTTATTGTTATAAATTTTAATTTTATTTCTTGGAATATATATGACTTTCCCTGAGATATCGCTTATTATAGTCACCAGTCTAAATATTAGAATTGTATTAATATATTACGAAAAATATGATTCATCTTTTGAATAATCGGTTGTATTGAGACTGTGTTGGGGTTTGGTGAAGCCCTGTAACTTGAAATTGGCTTTTTTACACTAACAAGCATTTAGTCATTTGCATATCTTCTGAGATTTAAAGGAATTACTAAATCATTACTCCTCAATCAACATCCTACACACATGCTTCTGAAATTCATAATAATATAGTTAGATTGATGCTGCTCACTCAACTTACTAGCAACATAGATATACAATATATGTGTTAGTATAAATTGCAGTGTTAATAAGAAAATAAAAAATAAGACAACCAAGGGACGTTTAAATCTAAAAAACAAAATACAAAATAAACACCAACCAATAAATTTAAATTGAGAAATATTAGAAATATAATTTACAACACAGAATATATATATTTATATATATATATATATATATATATATATCTGTCTCTTATACACATCTAACAATATACACACACACATACACACATACATTAAACATGCCTAAAAAGAAGCACATTAATGCAGGTTATTAGTAATAGTATTACTAACTTTATTGCTTGGCCTCTTAGTTCTAAAACATGTACACATCTGCACTTTATCTTGGATCAAATGGTTTATATATTGTAAATCATAATCAAGGTTGATATGTATTTCTCATTGTTCTTAAATAGAATTTGGTCTTCAAAATAATCATTATGTTATTTAGTTATATTTGGTGTCATCTTTCTCCATTCTGGAGAAGCTGTAGTGGGTTTTTACCTCAATAGAATTCAAGAAAAAAATTATAGACAGCTCTTTATTTGCATGAGAATTTGTGTCTTGGTAATTTGAATTTGTGCATGACTTCTTTTGTTATGATTATGTTGTTATTTACTCAACATTTGAGAAGTTACTTTGTGGTCACCGTCATCTATTTCTCTGTTCCATTGTATATATTTTTTTTTGCTCTATGTAACTCGCATCATGTATCTTGCATTATAATACTTGCTCCTTGCCTGCTTTTAATCGATTATTGCTATATTCATCCATTTAAAATGTTTATTGTTGAGTTTTACTTCCTTTATGTTGTGCTTGTAAAAATGTGAATGTTACATGTACTATGCATGTACAGTACCTTCATGCACTGTGCAGGTAGCATTCATGCACTGTGCATGTAGCAATCATGTACTGTGCATTTGCCATCCATATACTATGCATGTACCTTTCATGTACTGTATATTTGCCATTCATGTACTGTGCATGTGCACTCATGTTATGTGGATGTGCCATTCATATACAGTACTATGCATATACCATTCACATCATTTTAGGTAGTAGTATTTTTATGCTTAAGCTTATTAAACGCAATTTGTTGTAATGTTTAATTTATATTTATTGATATACTTTGTTTTTTAATCTTTGTCTCATTCGCTTATTTAAGCTGTTTACCACGCATGTCTTGTTCATGCAGGCTTATTGTGCATGTACCCTTAATGTTTTTATATGTTGGCCAAATGTGCATCATCTATCGTTTGATATATTGTGAATTTATCCTGCAAGTTAACCTGTTCATGTTTATGAAGCATTTGCATATTTTTATGCATCTACTCAATGTAGCTTTTTGATTTGTCGTCATGTTTTGTAATATGCTTGTGCTGGCTTTGTGGTTTTTAATCTTGATAACAAAATGTATTCCAGAGTTTTGAGGAAATTTATTTTAACATTTTGAAGTGAAGTTTGATTTATGTCTAGCACCAATCAGTTGATATTACTAGAATTATGAAGATTTATTTTCACTTTTAACACGTCTTACTTCGTTATTACCTGTCTATGAAACATCATCATTGCTTTCTTCAGGTGGTTGCAGTGTAGATTCCATGGTTTTACAATCCTGATGTGAACATTCTCAATCTTGCAGTGTTCTCCTGTTTCGGCTTCTATATAATGATACATCATATTCCCTTTTAGCTATCAAAGTGGAATATGTTTACTACCACCTACAAATATAGAGATCATTTTTCCATTGCCATTTCATTGAAGATCTTATAATATGTTTAACAATCTTGTTTCATTTCTTTTTTTCATTTAACTTTTCACTTTAACTATACTAACACAGTTGTTGCAGTTATATTAATAGCCTAGTCACTAACCAACAATTTAACATGATTCTTAGTTTGGTAAGCTACTAGAGTTTTGGGCTACTAATGAATTTTTTATATCATATTTATAATTTTTCTCATTTTAATCATAATTATGTCCTCCTAATATATTAATTTCCAGTATAGTGTTAAAACATTGTGAGAGTAAAGTGAAACTCAAGCATAGTTGTTGTGTTTAGTTTTTAAAGACATTATTTATGTTTATGTAAACATAAACGGAAGGTAATTAATAATACTGTAAATTATATGCTTATACACAGCACCTAAATTTGGTGGATTGAAACATTTCATTTGCTGCCTTTATTTACCTTAAATATCTTTCATTCAATAATTATTTTTTTAATTATATTTTTATATTGGATCATAACTCCATATCAATTAATTTATTGATTGATATTTTTGTAATTATATACATAAAGAGGAAATTGAAATTATTAAACTCAAATAAGTCATACATTGTCATTGGTAAACATACATATTTATAAGTTGTAAAAATGAATTAATAACCAGTGATAGAAAAGAAATAATAATTAAATAAATAAATGGGATGTCCAGAATAACTGATTGATCTGGGGGAAACTGATTGATTAGCCGTTAGAAAATAAATTAACAAGTAAAATTCAAACAAGAAAATTCATCATCTTTGCACTCCCATTGTAACATTGTACATTTCATTATTATTTTCAGTGCAAGAAAACGTCCAATACCGTATACACGATCAGCCACAAGCCCCTCAGCCTCAGACAGTTCTTACTATTCCTACACCAGTCGCTCACGGAGCAGGACGCCATCACGCACACGGTTCAGTCGAAGCTGGAGTCGAGACAGCAATAGGAGTCACCGGCATTGACAGCGGCTGTTGATGTATATTTAATTTGGCCATCCTTTGTGCAAGCGGAAAACTAATATAGCTGCAATTATGGACGTCATTCACTTTGCTTGCGTATTTCTCGTTAGAGGCATCAATCAATCTGATGAATATTTGTGTTCTCTTTAATTGGGTTTTGTGTAAGTTTTTTGTCTGAAATTTAAAGATGAGATCTTAAGTCCAGATGAAAATTTAGTGTATTAAGACAATTATTTCTCCGCAGATCTAATGTAAAATTCTCACTTAAATTTGCATTCAATGTAAATTATGTAAGTAGTTCAAGAAACGTACTATTATATTGTATACAAATCCGCAAGCAAGTTGAATGGCACTCCATGAGAATGTTTCCAGCCTGGCTGACTGTGTGTGTATGTTTATGTCCTGTAAATAATCAACGTGGCCCAACATGGGCACTATTTATTACCATTCTGTGTGCAATTATTAGGTTTCTCCACTCTAGTTGTTACAGACCCTTAAATGTCTTTTAGAAAAGTTTCTTGCAGATTTTATCCACATAAGTATAAGTCAATTTGTAGTTGGAACTGTGCATGCTCATATCAAAGTCAATCCGCATAAAACAAACATACACATAACATTGGTTTATGTCAGTTGTGCTTTGATATGGGCATGTGCAGTTAAAACTACAAATTGGCTTATTTTTTTACAGACTACAACATATCTCTTAAATGAGAGTTTAACTAGCATTCCTTACAAGTTGATGTAATTATTGTTGAGCCTTTTGAGCAATTATCCTTCCTATGTGTTAAAAGTGTAAATATCCTGAGCTGGTCATCCTTTAATTGGCTGTTGTGCAGGGCATAGCAATGTTTATATCTAGATTTGGCTGCTGACTGTTAAAATGTAATGTGTGCACTACTAAAGTATGAGCTACTAAAGTGTTCAAGAAGTGCACTAGAAAAATCTGGGTTTTGTTCCATTACACTTAAAATGCTGTCTACGGGTAATGGTGGAATGGAAAAAAAATAATGCAGTATTGATGCTCATCATCCATATCATCTTCAATTAAATGACCTGATTAACTTTTGACCTTTTAACAATTTAAGATAGTGTAACTACCCACTCATGACTTTGGCTCTGTGTTTTTATAAGTTAAATACTTTTTTGGATGTATATATTTTCTGTTCCAAGTCTTCACAAATAATACTTATAGGAGAATTAGCCATGTATGATGATAAATACCAGTATGTTTTAAACAATTGACCCATTATTTTTATTCTGACATCCTTGATTTCTATTGTGTTTCACCACAATGTCTTAGCAAACACAATAGTGGTTCTGACTATTCTGGCGAATATTAAGTGCATCTTAATTAAATCGGTGGCAGATGCAAATGTAATTATAATGTTTAATAAGTGAATAAATGAATTTTATGTCATTACACAAAACAGTATGATCACTTTGTTAATTTATGCTGTTAAATGTTATTCTTATGTAACATACTAATCTTACGTTTTTGCTCTTTGCTTTATACTCAGTTGTGTAATATCTATGGAGTGTGCAGGGACCCCAAATATGAGCTTCCCCAAAAATCAAGCTCAAGTAATTAAAAATCACCTAATATC
>NW_022757233.1:284806-292306 GCF_011630105.1 Anneissia japonica
ATATTGTTAATAATTACATTACATTATTGCATAGGTATTATAATAACATTAGTATTATTAAAATTACCTTATTATTATTATTATAAACAGTTATGCAACAATTCGTAAAAAATCTGATCATTCGACTTAATGTTAATCAAGTTACTAAACTTCCAGGATTGTTAACTTTGTTTGATCGTTTGCAGAATATAATTGCTCTGGCACTTCTACGATACACCGGTAAGCGTATCCAAAAGATAGTTGGCGTCGATATCAAATAGATATTTAAAAACCACTCGGAAATGCATTGAAATGTATCCGTGTAACGGTATTTGTTAGAAAACGATGATGTAAAGATAACAGCCACAGCTGTGTTAATGTAGTACGGTAGAAAAAAACAACAATTAATCACGACGCAGAGGAATAATGTCACCGCTACTCGCCGTGATTTCCTAAATCTTGTTTTCCTGCACTGCCTCGTACTCAATTTTTCTTTCTCTTTCAACATCTTGTTAACTAGTCCGTATAGAATACTAGAAACCACCACCGTAATGGGACCAAGTAAACATCCTATAAGAAGACGGGTGTTTGGGTAAAATCGCTCTTTAGTAACAATGCTGACAGTGATAGCAAGCCATGTACCAAACGTAACGCATTTATAATGTCTAATGTTGATATTAGTGTATAGGACTGGCTTATAAACAGCTATGAACTTATCCACAGCCACTTTCAATATGTTTATCGACTCCATAAATATCATGCTATCGTATATGATTAGAATCGGCAGACATTCTATAACGGGTCTACACGCTTTACAGAACTTATGAAGCACTATGCTTAAAAATGCAAACATTGTTGCAGTAAGCCTTGTAGTAGTTGAACTTAGAATAAACACGTTGGTTTTTGTAAGAAGTTGCGGTGATCTAACAATCGAAAACAGAAATATCATATTTACACAAAAGCTGACGAAACAACACATCGATGTTACATGGCTGAAGAGACAGATATCCTTGCTCCAAAAAATTCTGACTGGTGGTTCAGTAGAATTGTTTCTTACGAAGTCGTCCATTTCCGTTCGAATAGAATCATTTGTTAAAAAATCATCCATTTTGAATCAAAACATATAGGCCTACTCAGATAACTTTGGGGCCCGAGGCTATTGGGGGCCCGTTCAATAAGAGGCAAATTAGGTATGAATTTACGTCTTTACGGGTGTTGCGAGTTTCGACGAAGTGCAGTAAGGAATGACTGGCCGTCGTCTGAGCAAATGTTAACACTATGGCTACATTATGATCACATTTTTAAAAATGTTGGCATCTCTAATTAGATACGTAAGGGAAAACCTGATGTGTGATTGATGGGGACATATAAACTTAATTGCACCATAAACTCCCTGATTGCAAATAAGCTAGCTTCGGCAATAGCCTATATACATCCTATCACGACTTTAATAAATTGTAGCAATATGATACTGTATGGCATCGGTGATTTTTCAAAATTTTTTCTGTGTGATCAACACCCCATTTATTAAAATTGCCGATCTGAGCCATACTATAACTGTAAAATCACACTAGTTTAATTTGGTTTTCTTCCAGCCTTTGTTTTCAGTGAGCGCGGTTCCTCAGCGGTTGTGATTCGACAGTTCGCTGAGGTCTTTGAGAAATGCTGTTTGTTCTATAAAACAATTTCATGTTTTAATAACGTAATAATATTGCAGTCTGGTTTTCAAAAGTTATTTTTTATTACGATAATACATTATATAACATAATGTCTGACTAGCATTGGAAGCGTTGCTACAACAGCGTTGTTTTCTGACATTACCTTGAATTGAGAAGAATATTGAGCAAACAGGTGGGATTGTGATTAAACCATGTGACGATTAAACAGTTTAAATTGACTAATTGCTTGTTTAGAGACGGCTTCTCCCATGTAATAATGTAAAAAAGTAGAAAAACTTGAGAATAATTACTTGAGAATGTGATTGAAACATTTCATTTCCCAATGAAATTTTCTTGAATTCAATAGCTCTTCTTTTTTTCTTTTTTTTTTTTATACATTTCGCAGGTGAAACACTGCATCTTCAAAGGATTATTGCTATCCCTAAGGCTTCTGACTGGTCTATTTTGTAGTAGGCCTAAAATATACCATGGCTTAACGTGATGCCTTTCCGGTAGTACACATCCAACCTATTTCATTGTCTTTTTTGTTATAAGATGTTGAGTTTGCCGTAGTGAACATTTTCTTATAGGACTAAATTAATTCAATATCCATGTAACCGTAAGTAGGCCTAGTATATAAATTAATTTTATCCATTAGATATGAGCATTGACCGAACAAAAGTAAAGAGTAAATAATAATTTGGGTGGAGTCAAAGCACACGACATTGCACTAAATTACATTTCGGTAACTAGCACATCTAGATGTGTATAAGAGACAGGCCATGTACCAAACGTAACGCATTTATAATGTCTAATGTTGATATTAGTGTATAGGACTGGCTTATAAACAGCTATGTACCTATCCACAGCCACTTTCAATATGTTTATCGACTCCATAAATATCATGCTATCGTATATGATTAGAATCGGCAGACATTCTATAACGGGTCTACACGCTTTACAGAACTTATGAAGCACTATGCTTAAAAATGCAAACATTGTTGCAGTAAGCCTTGTAGTAGTTGAACTTAGAATAAACACGTTGGTTTTTGTAAGAAGTTGCGGTGATCTAACAATCGAAAACAGAAATATCATATTTACACAAAAGCTGACGAAACAACACATCGATGTTACATGGCTGAAGAGACAGATATTCTTGCTCCAAAAAATTCTGACTGGTGGTTCAGTAGAATTGTTTCTTACGAAGTCGTCCATTTCCGTTCGAATAGAATCATTTGTTAAAAAATCATCCATTTTGAATCAAAACATATAGGCCTACTCAGATAACTTTGGGGCCCGAGGCTATTGGGGGCCCGTTCAATAAGAGGCAAAGTAGGTATGAATTTACGTCTTTACGGGTGTTGCGAGTTTCGACGAAGTGCAGTAAGGAATGACTGGCCGTCGTCTGAGCAAATGTTAATGAAGTGAAATCAATAAGGCAGCTTTCAATCTCGGTGAGCATTTAATGATACCAGATTAATCGTTGTTCGAACTACGTATGCCCGTATCATTGATAAGGCATGCGCAGTTCAAGCTGCGAAATGGCTTATCGATTAAACACACAACAGAAAAAAGAAAAAAAAATCTATTAACCAACTCAAAACTGGGATTAGGAAACGGAGATTGATCCACCCACTAAAGAACCAGAGGACATAAACTAGCATCCGACAAAAAAACAACAAAGTAAACAAAATGTAAGTAAAGTGTATCTCTATCTGTAATGTAGTTTGTACACAATATTTAGCGTAAGCATATACTAAGGGCGTACCCAGTTATTGAATTTTTTCGTGTGTAACTAAACCGTGGAGAAAGTCAAGCATGCCATGATAACTTTACTTACTTCATGGCTTAATAATGAAAGTAAAACATTCTATTATTGAAAGAAAGAAGATAACCATTTTTTCCATTAAGATTAGATCCATGATAAATATTGTTAATTTGTTATTTGAAATATTAAATTCAGTTAATGAACATGAATCGGTAAACAATTCTTGGTAGTAAACCCATAATATTCATTTCAGTTTGTAACGTTTCGATCAGTTGTCAATGGTTGAACTTATGAATCGGATGCTTGATTGTATGCATATTGTGTTTAATATTATTCAGATCAATCAACTTAGAGGATAGAAGAAAAAAAATCTGTTGTTGAAGGACAGAGGATGAATTTTTTTCATTAGTTATATTGATGATAAATATTGTTTAATTCTTATTTAAAATATTAAATTCAGTTTATGAACATGAATCGGTACCCTGATTGTATGCATATAGTACTATATTGTGTTCAAGATCAATCAATACATCTACTGGTGTGCGGATCCAGGAAAATGAAACAGGAGCTCGTAGGTTTGTATTAATAGGCTTGAAAGGACTGATACTGGCACTTTAGTATTCAGTATAATTTATTGTCCTTTGTAAAGTTCATTTTACATAAAAATATAACTGTAGAAATATTTGTTCATAAAAACCCTTCGTCTAAAATTGCTATCCTCCAGGAATATTGCGTTCATAGAAATGTCATAAACTGGATGCCAACTTCAATTTATATAAATCTTTTGGATGAAAATGAAATAAAGATAATTAATGTTTTAAATGAAATTGAGCAGCTGATTTAAAAAAATGATAACATTGATGTAATTGAGAATAAATTGAATAGACTACTGAAAATCTGATGTTCTATTTTTTGCCAACATCAACGTGTTAGAAAGGGAAGCAAGAAGCCTCCTGTAATCGATCGCTAATACTCCTATCATAGAAGAAAAAAATGAAGATGACGTGCTCAAATGGATTTTAAGGGAATGAATTAAAATTAGAAAATAAAAGAAGTCAATAGAGAGACTTAAGCATAGAGGTCTATTACCAACGAACGACTGTGAAAAAAACACATGTCATTAAAAACATAGATGTAGTCCCAAAGGAAATAATTAAAATAAATTAATACCAGTGGGTATACTACTATGATTCGGAGTATGTATCATATCTTATGAATATGTATTATTTCCACTATTAGGAGACTCGTAAATAATATCAACAGCCACTGTTTAAAAGGAAGCTGAATTGGTAGCTTGTTGAAAGTGTCAAAATGTGAGTATACGTGATTAATATCATTATTGAGTGTTATTACTATAGGCCTATTTTTAAAAGACAATCTATGTTAATTTAAAGTACTGTTATAGGAGGCCTATATCAGCTTTCAATTACAAGGCAATAATTCGCCCTATATTGTAGTTTATCTTTACTGAAAAACTGATATTCTATTTTTTTTTGTAAACGCCGACGCGTCAGATGGAAGCATGAAACCTTCTGTAGTATAGTCCTATCAGAAAAAAAAAAATGTTAGGCAGACATCGTTCGAATTATAAATCTAAATTTCAGGTTTTTATCGGCGACTTCGCCCCTTGAGCCCCACTGGTGGAGATTACGTCCTCAAATGATCATTTTTAAAACCTTTTATATAAGCTTTCATGCATTTTTGAAAAGTGGTTTAAAAAAATGTAGGTGGAGATGTAAGTGATAGACAGGTATTTCGAGTCCAATCACATAGTTACCAACCTGAAAGATTTGAAATGCGTGGACCCCCGCCAGGGTCCAGGGTCAGAGTCAGGTGGGGGTTCTGGGGTATAATCCCCCTGGCGCTCCGACGATCTGAGCATTTTAAGCTGTGTTTAGGGAGTGTTTGTTTATAATACCGGGTACATAAACAAAATTATTTTTAATAAAGCCACGTACAATTCAAGTTTTATTGTATGTTTAATTTGAGCACCCGAAATACACAAACATTTCATTACTCAGACAAAAAAAATGAATAGTGAACGTTTCCTATCATTCCACACTATTTCTACCCCTCCTTTTATACTCCTACACCCCTGATTCTTAATTAATTTGTTTAAAGGGCCAACATTTTTTTAGTTGGGCTCACGGGCCAAAGATAATGTATCTGAGTACCGGTAATTAAGCAACACGTTATAATGTTTTTGGTAATTTCATATTCTACTGTTTGTTGTGCTACACAACAATAGGCCTATATCGTAAAAAAATCTGTAACTTTAAGCAAAGACATAAGTATGAGTATTCTGTTCACACCCTAGTTGGTTAAAACAATAAGAAATTGCATTCGGTGTATACGTTAGTAATATAAACATTAAAAATATATATACGCATACATGAATTAAAAAAAATGCTCTGATAGATAAACAAATTAAATAAACTGAACTGCAACTGTGAAAGGTAACTTACACTCTTTTTCAAATTAAATAACATTAATTAAATGAAATATATTTAATGATATAGGCATGATGCAACATACGTAAAATATAGATGTAGGCGTAATAATCGTAGAAGAGAATCACTAATGGGAACTGACCTAAAAAGTATGTAGAAGTACAGAAATAATATTGCCGCTACTTGCCGTAGTTTTTTGTTTTGCTAATACAGATAAATATGGCCTATGGGTATATAGAACGACTAGGAAATAGGTGTGATATCGAAATTCCAAAAGAGCAAATGTTATAAAGATATCCTGTATTCTTTCCTCTATTTCTTATGTAAACCCGGATTTAAACTTTTTAAAACGTTTCTATGATGTGTCTTTAGACTTCATAAGTACTGTATTGCGAATGCATCACTGGTCAATTAGTCTATTGAATAACGCTTTGTATCATCGGCACACCTTTATAGTGTAACATTACAACGACTAGACGAAATTGATGTGTGTCGTCAGGCATTAATATTTTTCAGTTATAATAATAAGAATCTGAATGTAATTTTTTTTATTGGCAAATTTATAGATTGTGATTTCTTTTCAGTCTATTTCTACCGTTTTCTCTCTTTTTTTTTTTATCCTATTCTGTAATGACTACATGACTAAAGCTCATCCTGCCATATCCCAGAGCCACGATGGGACAAGCGAGACTATCTGCTTTGGCACTGAGCCACTGAGCGTGATGAAGCAGACAACATTGCTAACTTTGATCATGTTATTAACTTATTTGCTGATTTAAAAGCACACAAAATTCAGTTGCGAGTTTAAACAATGCTAAAAATTCAGCAACTTACAAGAATACTAAGCTGTAGGCGATAAATACCACAGCCTTACAAATTAGGATAATGGTAAAGTTGTATACAAAGTCATCGTAATGCATTTTCAATAGTAAGAAACAGCGGCGGCGCGACCCGGGCGGGGTGCCAGACCCCCTTTGGGCATAGCTGCTTTCCCCCACTCTACCCCCACCTCTCGTCGGGGAGAATAACCACAATTCGTCGGGGAGGGAAAAAAATTAAATGTATTTTGTACATATTAGTAGACTCTAAAATCGATTAAATAAGCCTTTGAAACCCATAAATTGTCAAAGATTTTCGGGGGCTTCGCCGCTCCCAGACCACTTTCGGAACATTTTAAGCGACGATCGACCGCGCCCACTTTGCTCTCGTCAGGGAAATCTTCCCCTTCGTCGGGGCATCCCCCCGGGACCCCGCCTTGAGAAAATCCTGGCGCCCACCTGGTAAGAAAGAACATATGAGAGCTGGAATAATAGTTATTCGTGTTTAAATAATGTTATTTAGACATTTTACAGTGAATTATATGGACGTACGGTACGGATATGCTTAAAGTCTATACAACCAATATCAATTTATTTCAAAATATTATAATTATAAAGGGAGGGGGGGCCGAGGGGGCGCAATTTTCTACTCTTTCCCCCGGGCGCCAAAACCTCTAGCTACGCCACAGGCGATAGCAACATCCAATTACAAACGGAATGGATCTTGGTTGACGCAATTCGACCCACTAAGTTTTGGCTCTATTTACAAAGCACAAGGACAAGAATACACACTGAGCTAAAGCCCAGAGGGTTCCTAGTAAGACAGC
>NW_022757233.1:296554-324419 GCF_011630105.1 Anneissia japonica
GCCATGGCTCGACGTCGTAATAATTATGTACGAAAGTGTATTCTTCAGGTTTATCAGTTCATCGATCTATGGAAGAAAGAATCCAAATACTCATTGATGTTGGAATATAGAATACATGCCAAGTTGGAGATAGCTAAAGGCTTGAGAATTAACAGGAAATAACCTAATTGACGTGAGTCGAGGGCCCGTCCAAGGGCCCCGAAAAATGTTGGGCTTAGATGCTCTCTGGGTAATCTGAATATCTTTAGTGCTGAAATTAAACCTTAAAAATGAGTAGCTATAACAGGAACGATAGAATTTTCGATGATCTGGGCCTGATAAAATATAGAATTGCGAAGGTTTATATTATTATTCGATAAAAAGTTTGGGTTTAATCAAACAAAGCTTGAGATCAGTGGAAAAGCGTAAGATTTTAGAGGAGTGGCTTGAGCTTGAGGTTTGTTCGAAAAACGTGAGGTTCACACCGGATGCGTAAGACTTGGTATGATATTATAGGCCTAATAATATATTGACTATATTTTTGATTTTTTTTTTTTTGTATAGGCCTAATAATGAAATAAAATCAGCTGACCTTTTTTATGAGGGGTAAAACCTTGAATTTTGAAGAAATTAAAGGTCATTAAAAGACACCTCAGAAGTCGGGAAAGCTTATATTTCCGGCCATCTAGGAATCGAAATTTTCCATTTTTGGGTTTATTTGAAAATGAACCCCCCTATTTCAAATCCTGGATCCGCCCCTGGCCGTATACACTGATCATTCATTGTCATTACACCTAAACAACATAATACATATTTACAGCGATATAGACCAATATATAAAGTCACATTTGATGATGTTGCAGGCGTTTATCATCCGAATATCTGAATTATTAGTAGGCCTTTAATGTATACATTATTTTAATCGATTTCAACATACTGTGTATAAATATTTAATAATAGGCCTACTATGATGGATAACCATGTATTTTATTCTTTATTTACTGACATGTTTAAAGTCGGAGGCGGACTTTAAGGTGGGTAGTTATGCAGCCGTCCGGGGCTCATACATTTTTGAACGAATTAAAAGAAAATATTTTGTCAAAAGCGGTTGTATTATTAGATTGCTCGGTAGTAGTAAGTAGGGGCCCATCGCCTTTCAGGGACTCATTTGGACATGGAGGAAGTAAGCGTTTCCCTAGAAAACACAGGCATTACATAACTGGTCAAACCTCCATAGTGGGGCATCCAGGGGCATAATTTAAAGAACCCCTTCTAATAAATCTGCCAAATATTGTGTTTGTGGGATTTTGGTCTATTTGGTTTTTTCGGAAATTATAGAAAATGTTACGTATTTTTAAGGCGTTGTAGGAGAGTGCTGAGTATCAATGTTACTGTAAGTAAAAGTATCTAACACTCTCCAGGGCCCTCTCCAGGGCCCTCTCCAGGGCCCATTTGGACTCGGACTTCGCTCAGAAAGCACATGCGTTACTTAAGGCTTGGTAGTAATGTTTTAGGTAGTAGTAGGAGCGGCCCCGCCATCCGAGAGCTCACGAGTTACGCAAATAGGTCCTGTTTATTTAATATGATATGCCATAATTGGACTTTATGGGACAATACATGAAACACTACACCGTTTCTGATATATAAACTGCAATACATTATTCAGCATCGGAAGAGCTTTCCAACGATACCAAACACGACTACTTTTTGGTGAGTTTATATACTTATTCTTATTTTATACACATTTTAAGTATATTTTGCGGATATTTTAAAACAAATAAACACCTATCTTTGAATTATGTTCCATTCTGGCATGAGTGACAGTAGTTTGTATATGTCTGGTTTGTTGCCTGTATAGAAATTATGATTTTAGACACCAAAATCATATCTGTAGCTTAAATTTAGTTCCAATTATATGCACATTTTAGATAAATTTGGCGGCCATTTTGAAAAATGGCCGCCATTTGTATACCAGGTGAAAAACCAAGTGTCAACAGGGCTTAGTGTGACCAGGACGGATTAATTAGGATATCTGGCTATGTTGACTGCTTCTAACATTTCATTCCCCCTACTTGATTTCTAGGCCTCTTTTTTGATTTTTTTTTCCTAGTCTAAAGAGAAATCTTCCAATGGTATTATTTCTGCAAATTTGAACTCGGCAAAGACCTACAATCATCTTAAATGAATTTAGTATAACCTACCGTTAGTGCTCTGTAATCAATAGGAATCTTAATTATATTGTCAACTCGTCTTAAATACTACCTATCACTCAGAATCTAGAATCAAATAACATGTAATCTAATGTGATTGAAGTAGACTCGGACAAATTATATCAGACACGTAATCGATGTTAAGGTAAACCTAGATGACTACAACATCAATGGCTGACTTACCGTACTAGAAAAAAGAAAGATTAGGTGGACATTGTACTTTTGGTTAAAAATTACAGTAGTGTTAAATTTTGTAACACTTAGGTCTATCAATAGTAGTAAAAACATCGGTTGTGAGTTTAACACAAATAGTGCAGTGCAGTTTTTGAGTAGTAGAGTGACTAGGCCTTTGTCTGGGATGAGTTAAAAACCTGAAAATGAAAATTTCAAATTCAATTTTTTTTATTTCGTGTGGCGAAGCCACATTTATTTGCCACAAATGTATACCAAAATCACATAAGTTAAAAATAATTAAAATAAATAATAAGAAAAATTCAAAATGTACCGGTAATGCTTTGCTATAAGTGCAACATTATAATGAAAATATATTTTTCTGGATTTGAAGTGTCTTGGAGCAGAATTCATCAGTAATGCAACTTAATAGGCGTATTCGACTGGTTCATTTCGTTGACTACGAATTTTCGTTGAGTATTATTTTCATTCGACTGGCTCGTATAGACTTCGTTGACAACGTATAAACCAGTTATTTACGTGACCAAAACAAACATGGCCGATTGGTGAGTTTAGAACATTTGTGTTAATATAATTTAGATTAAATTTCAGGAAAAAAAATCCATACCGCCACAAGCTGAAGCAATCTTAATTACACAGCGTGTATCGCGGTAACTATGCAGCCATTTTGTTTTGTCGAGTATTTACAAGTTTTCTTTTCGACTGGTCGTCTTCGTTAAATAGGATTTTACCGATGCACAGTTGGGCGTGGTTTAACGAAGAACGACCAATGGAATGCGGCCAATATGTTTTGTAATCTCCGTCAAATGAGCCCAGTCGACGGCGCCCGGACAGGACTCAAACCAACTCGTGCTACAACCATCTGGAAATTTTATTCATGGGATATTCTATGTATATTTATCCAGTGGTTCCTAGACATCGTCAATATACATACAGAAAATACTAATATCTGATAGAGATTCGACTGTCAAATAAATACTGAAAAAAGAGCAAAACACATGGTGGGGCTGAGGAGATATACCCTCCAGCTGTGAAAGTCCTTCTCTGTGTCACAGTAAATTTTGATATGTTATGAATCTTTTCAGCCCTATGTTTAAAAGGAATGATAGCTTTTACTTTTCATGTTTCTATACTTTATTTTTCAAGCACCGTATAATCGATTAAATTCTCTAATCCCTCACCGGAGATCTTCCCCTTGGACTTACTGGGGCCCTACTAGGTAGACCTCAAACCCCCAACCAATGCTTCCCCGGGGCCCACGGCCGCTTTCGGCAGCACTGTATTTATCAAAATACTAAAGCAAGGATTTTCTTCTTTTTTTGTACCTGATTGGACATGGAAAGGGAGGGGTAATTAAGACATTGATTTTGTAGGCTATTTGTTGTAACTTTCTTATTTTTTATGTTTTTTAAAGTTTTTATTACGTTTTAGTTTTTTCTTTTTCCTTTGGACGCACCGTTACGTACGTGTGCCACTGTTGTAAAAATGTTGTTTCCAACTGAAGAATATATACCGTACCGTATTTATTACCACCAATATAAAACAATTATCTTTACCCGCTACAGAATAGGACGTGTAACTGATTAAAGTAAATGGTGTATATTAAAATGCTTGTTAGTAGAATAACAACGTTGTATGAACTCCACATAAATATGTAGGCCGAAAAACAATGCCTCGATAGGGTAGGTCTCGTACCGTAATGCTTTAACAATTACAACGGTAAATATATTGACTCTCTTTAGTTGATATTTTAACCATTAACTATAACAGGTTTAATATAACAATGAATGGAACCTTATAAGATTAAGTTTACATTACAGCCACAAACAATTAGCGGGATAATTCATGCGCACTATATTCCCCATTTTATCAACGAATAACATTTCGTTTTTTCCGTCGAATTAAAAAAAAATCTGCAAATCACAATCGAACTATTGGCCTAGAGGAACTAACCACAGGAACGCATATTTACAGTGATCGTATAAACACTTACCTTCCCACAGATATTATATAATAAGCCTTAAACAATGTGTTTTTACAAAGTCAAAAACAAAAATTCCGAGCATAGTTGAACATTCTCGTAATCTTTAAAGACGTAGAAGTATAGTCTTGTTGTCGTTGACTGAAGATAAGGTAACTATTGGAATGAAAGCAATCGTAAAAATCAATGTACATAACTTTTATAATAACAATTGAAATTTTTGAATAATTCCTTGATGATTCATACCATGTTTTGAAGCAATAAAATAGTTGGCCCACTGTTCTACCAACCCGTGGTGATTCTGATAGACAGACGGGGGCCCAGGCCTATTTAAACCTAAATCGGTACTTAAAATGAATAGGTTGCAAAAATCACTATATTGAATTATTATGATGTTGATATTTTGTGACAATAACGCCGTGGTTAGTTGATTCGTTCGTTTGTGTTTTCTTTTCCTTTCCTTTTATTTATTTTTTTTTTTACTGGCGTATACATATTGTTATAGAATATTTTTAAATCAATTTAACTTTCTAAAAAATACATTTGCGATAATGCACAAGCACTTAAATAATAACAGTATAAAGTTATACAAAGGTCATGTAGTAGGCAATCATACGCGACGGAGAAGCTGCTGGTTTATATCTTGTTTGTTTCTCACTTTAAAATAGTAACCCGAAAGATTTTCTCAACATCACGTATAGCATACGGAAACAACGGCGTTATATCTCATCCGAAGAGCGAGGTAACTAGAGTTGCATTCACATTGGATCGGAACTAAACTGATGCGCTGCTGAACACCGGTGTCCCTATACTTACATACTGATCCGAGAGTATGATCGGTTTGTTCGGCTTTCCGAAGCGAAATTCGGATGCGGTGTGAATGCAACTTGAAGTGTTTTATACCCAACGATGTGTCAACATTTTGCCGGTTTCGAAGCAGAGACGAAGGCTTATCATAAATAATCTGTGGCGCCACCACTCTTTTATTACAAAATATGTAAATACGGTACGTAAGGTCAAGTGTTGCCAAACCAAAGCCACACACAAATAACACTCATTTAGGCCTATGTATAAAAAACAATTGGATTAAATTATTTTTCTGTTGCTAATTACAACCTTGTCGCGTTTCTTCAGATGCTTTTACTACATGGCTAATACGAAGATACTTTTTATATAACTTAGATAAACTAGATTTGCGTCATTGTCTACAAGCCGGAACTGATAAAACTTAAAATATCACTGGAATCATCAAAATGTGTACCCATATACATATTTTGCTTACCACCCACATATTTGGAAAAATCCATTTAAGAAAGAAATATTACATGCCTTGAATTTTTTTTTAGGCTTTATACTGTAACCTGTAACTCAGCTCCTTAGATTTTTGCATAAAGTCCCAAAATTGTTTGAATAGGCCTATGCTTTGTATTAATTAATTTATTATATAAATTCAAATTCATCTTTATTCCTATCAATTAAAACATTGTTGGGTACTAGTATTAGACCTACATACCGTACTTAAGAATTAATTTAAAATGTCAATTAGACAAAAATAGAGGCCTAGAAAAACACCAACATCTTTGGGAAAATAAAAGTTATTGCAAAATTCCTAAGAGTAACGAAAACTAATTATATTTATTAATTTTATTTACAAAAATTTCAATTTGAATTGTATTACTGTATATATCAATTATAAAAAAATGTCAATATTAAAAAAGCAAAACAAAGAGGCATAAGAAAAACATTTTTTTGATCTCACCCTATACCGGTATGTTATGAATCGAAACGTCAGACATATACAATAGTATTTCACGTGTAGACCCTACGTCATTTGTTATTATTAATGGCGATAGACGGAAATTTTCACGGCGACACAGGAACGAGCCAATTGACGAAGTATCCGATAAGGGTAAAGTACGTTGATGAACGGATGGTAAAATCAATCGACCTGGCAATTCGGTGGAATTCATCATAAACGAATAATGATGTCTGTAAACGTAGGAGGAAGTTACCTGGATCCTGAGTAATTAATAGTGTATTAGCAGGCCCATGACCTACCGGGGCAGCTTTCAAGACAATACATCCTTGTCCATATTTAGACAGTGGAATGACGTCACAATGTTTGATATGTATAAAAGGCTGAAGGATTCCCCATAAAGACATTCCGAACAAACTTCAAACAGAAACCAGTTGATTTCCAAACACCTAAAGATATCATAAAGTGTTTATCTGAGGGCACAACACGTTCGGTTGATTACCTTTTACACAAATTGACTGAAGACTAACTCACCTGGGGCACGTTGGTTTATAGTTTCAATTAGTTGGGAGCCAACTGGGAGGGACCACAATATAACGGAGAGAAGGGTGTAGATAACACGCACTAGACAAGAGAAAGTTATCACGATGCTGAAGTGCTTAATTTTAACTGCAACTCTCTGCGCTATCGCATCGGCAGCTGATAGTACTATCGATCAAGATGCATACGTAAGTTATATAATCATTGAACACATTTGCCGTTTTTAACGTTATGCTTTTTGTAGACTATATCGTGTATATACACTGTGTATAGACCTATTACAAATAGGCGTGCTACTTGACAAAAGTCAATTTAAAGTCTTTGTATGCACATTCTATGGACTAATACTCTATATAATGTTTGCCAGTGTAGACCCACAGACCAATTGCTATGTTTAATCAGGTCAACGAGTTTGGAACATTAAGGTAATGATGATGATCATTAACATATACTAATAATGCTGGTGATCGTGATGATAACGGGGATGGTAATTCTGATAATAATGGGGATTACATGTATGGTCATTGGAGCGGAATTGAATAGTGTGTAGGCCTATTATATAACTATAATAGTTAAGATGTTTAATTCCTTCCAATTCCATGGTCCTGGGTTCAATTCCTGTCAAGGTAACATACTTTGTTATCACGACCAAAACAACTCCACTCCTAAGCCTCATTTTAAGTCCGCTATTTGGCATATGCTTGGACTTAACACAATTAATAACATTAATGAAATACATAAAAGATTGTAATAAAGACGATACGCCTATGCAAAAGAAAGGACATTGTCGTTATTTAACTAATCTCTAAGATTAGGAAATGGTTTTCGATTTTTTTTTTGTATAGACCTTTATTCTTTTTTTTTTTCAAGCAGTGAAAGTAGTTTGGCTATAGCACTGAAGAAGGCGTGGGTAACGGCATCCACTCCTTTTTGTCCGTGAATATTTCAAGGACTGCATCGCCTTATCATTGCTGAAAAGAAAATGGCGGATGCGCTATTTTAAAAGTACAAACACAAAGTTATAATATAGTTAGGCATATATTAAGGTCATTCACATATCTATACTCTAGTTAATCCAATTGATTTTTGCCACACCTCATAGCTCTGGTTGATTCACACTGTGAAAATTTAAAATTATTTTGATGAAGCGTACCGGTACGTTAACAATAATAGTTTCATAGATTAAAACTGTTTCTACATCATTATTTTGTGTACCTCAATCTAAATCATACTATAAATCCCTGTGTGCATGGCATTTAGATTACCCTATTTTTGATTTGTGAGAACAATATATATTATATATAAACTATACTGTATGTCCTATAAATATATATAAATATAGTAGGCATAAACCTATTGCTAATAGGCAAAGTGATATTTGCTAATTCATTGAATGGCTTGACAACGAATCATTGACGTCTTCCAGCAGTGTTACCTTTATCAAATAAACAAAAACAAAAAATTATAATTCCAAAGTAAAGCAATTCCAAGTACCAAATACTTTAGAAGGGTTTATGCATGTAGTTTTTAGTTGTCAGTACCTCTTTGTTATGATTTTTTAACCAAAAATTACTGGATGAAAACTCAATTATTTTATGCCGCAACAGTTAACGATTAGGCAAGTATAATGCATGACTTAATCAATCATCATAAAAAATGAACATTTAATTTGACACCGTTTCTTTGGGTATGGTAGCTTTTTATAACGAATACTTGAAAATCTTCCACTGCCCAATCACAGAGAATCATCTCTTTAATTTGATCAGTGGTCTTGATCGTAACAAAAATGTGTTTATCATCGAGCAGGACTGACACCTAGGGCCTGTACTGTACTGCACAGCGGTTGTTAATACCAGGGAGGCACTATATTAACATTATTGTTTAGTGAAAAGCTCAGTAAACCTAACAGCGAAGTAAATTAAATGATGGATAGAATGATATAAAATTAATTCGTTGAAACTGTTATGCCACAGGAAAGGTCGAGTATTAGAATTCCTTTCTGCAGGTTACCCTGTAGCCCAGTTTAAAGCTGATGTGTGGAAATAGTATGGTCATAGTGATGTAGGATCTTGGAACCCATGTCTGTGATTAGAAGTTATCGCAATGTTTAAAATGCCCCCTCGAAGATACATCGATATTCGGAAACGTGACGTAGTCCTGCGTCGCGTAAGATTTCACAATACTCGGCATTCAAGTGTGCTGACCTCCACAATTAATACAATAAAGTTGTACAATAATCATTAACGATAATTAATGACAAACTAAGGAGGTAATAATTAATCCTAAACGAGGATTAAATCGTCTGAAACAGGCCTCAGATCAGATACGGTCAATTAAAGACGTATAAGATCAAATAAGGAATTTAGTGTTTTTATTTATTTTTTTAAATTTTAACAATCTTTAATGAGTGTGGTCCATCCAGCCGAAGCTGATCATTAGGGACCCTCAATACACATAATAAAACAAAACAAAAGAGAGTATGAAACCAATTAATTAACAGTACAGTACTATAAATAACAACCTTTCAATTCTTAATTTACAAAATGAAAAATTTGGGTTAACAGGAAGCTTCACATAATTCTGTCCCGCTTTTGATGACACGTTTAAATGTTTCAGCATATCTATAAATGTTGGATTTTGACAATTAGTATTAAATGTGTTTGTTCGATATCATTTTGGGGGTTAGGATTAAAAAGAGTTAAAATGTATTAAAAAATATAATACATATATTACAATATAAGGACGTTTTATTCTTCAGAATTATCTACACCAGTTTGGATGGGTTGGAGAAGGACCTGATGGGTCACAGGCGGAACCAGCAGCTGTCAAAGAAGCCATCAAGTAAGTTTGCCGAACATTGTATATGTTCATATATGTGAATGAGAATAATTCGGGCATGTAATTCTCATAATAATTATTACACCAGGATGGCAGAGTCAAGTAACAATTTACGGTACCGGTATCTGCTTTGTGGTCTAGTTACGGCTAACCTCCAAAAGTGAATCATGCGGAAAATGAGAGGTAAAACGGGTTGTATAGTTCAATTTTGGGCTAAACGCCTGAATTAAACACAACGTTTTGAGCAATAGTTGGTTAGTCTGTCACTGTGTGCATGTAACTACTGGCCTATTCTCGTTTAGAGCGTAATCGGGCGTACTTCCATGGCGACGATGACGATTTCCGTAACTAGGGACATTTTTACTAACGGACAATACAATGATTCCCTTTCTGTACTCCCCTTGACTCATCTTACCATTTTGATTGTAGAGCATTTCAACGTTTTGCTGGCATCAAAGAAACTGGTAAGATTGACAAACGAACGGAAAGAATGATGGAAAAACCGCGTTGTGGAGTACCTGATGTGTTGGGATCTGGTCTGATGGATATGCCAATAGCAGAACTGAAGCTGAACACTTCCAATCCTTACGGAAACAATAGAGCAAGGAGGTACACTGCCGACGGTGAGAACCAATCGCTGTTTACAGTAGTCTACTTTATTGGGCTCAATACTAATAAAAAATAAGAATAATAATAATAATAATAATAATAATAATAATAATAATAATAATAATAATAATAATAATAATGATAATAATGACAGTCACAATTATAATAAAAAATGACAATATAAACATGAACAACAATAATTACAATAACAATAGCCATAATGGTATTCATTATGATGATGAAGATGATAATGATGATTATAATGATAATAATAGAGATAATACGGCAATAACAATAGTAATAAATAATAACGATAGTAAAATTAAGTAATAGGTCGATGAATGTAGTATATGAAAAGTGTGTACTTAACTACGGATCAAAACAGATAAAAAGACAAACACTAAGTGAGCAAAAGTAAGACCAATGTAAAAACTGAGGTTGGTAAAACATGTTGAAAATTACTGTTTGGACCTTGTCTTAAGCCTAGCAAATTTAAAATAAGAAATAAAATATATATTGTGAGGTTATTTTAATCGTCTTTCTGTAGGTACAAAATGGACGAAAAATGACTTAACCTACTACTACAATAACTACACACCGGACTTGTCAGGAGTTGCTCAAAAGGACGCCCTCCGTCGGGCATTCGATTTGTGGGCCGGAGTTACGCCACTCACCTTCACCGAGGTCAGCTCACTCCCAGCCGACATTATTATTGAGTTTGCCAGCGGGACACACAGTGACGGACCATGGGCTGCCTTTGATGGTCAAGGTAAACAATCGAATGAATCATTGACTGACTGACTGACTGGCTGGCTGACTGACTGATTGATTGGTACACACAAAAATGGCACTCTCGTATTTAAGATATTTACGTTTAATTATTTCCTAATTCGATATTTAGGAGTTTAATTTTTAAATAATTTTGTATTCATAGGAGGCACTTTGGCGCATGCGTATTTCCCTCAGAATGGTGATGCCCATTTTGATGAGGATGAGGACTGGACAGTTGGTGTAGATCGTGGCATTAATTTGTTCATCGTCGCAGCCCACGAGTTTGGACATAGCCTTGGACTTGGTCACTCCAGTGTCCAGGGTGCATTGATGTACCCCTGGTACCAAGGTTATGTGGCTGATTACCAACTTCCTAATGACGACATCAACGGAATTCAATACCTCTATGGTAAGTTGCAGGCGTATTATAACAATCTCACGATGTAAGCCTGTGGGCAAGCGTTGTTATATCCACTCTGACGCTCATTAAAAATGTACTGTAACAACTATACCTAGAACAACAGTTAGGATTGAAAAAATTATTATTATAATTTTTTTTTCATCGTAGGCATGCCTCGCGTCACTCGACCTCCGGAACCAAAACCAGACCCAAAAACAGACGGCCCAGCAAACGAAAAGCCCACAAAGAATACCTTGTGTAAAGATTCCGAGTTTGTTATCGATGATATGATTAGAGGTAATTTTTCTGAAGTTTCCATTAAAATAATAATCTATTCAGACAATAGGTGTCATTATTGGTCTGCTGCCGTATCCAACCATGGTCAATCCAACTAAGCTGTGCGATTAATGATTAGGCCTATGGTCAGCGAGAACGTCGTCAATATGTAAATGAACCTACGCTCTGTATCTCAACCAATCGTATAACGCAACTCTCTAGATTTTTCCATTTCCAAGAAGGATAAGCATGGTTCGAAATTGGCATGGTTAAACTAATTTTTATTTTTGTGGTAGGTCCTGATGGAAAGACGTACATGTTTATGGGCCGATATTACTACGAAATTGATGACGTGGGTATCAAAGTCGGTCCTAAGAAAATCTCTAAACTGTTTCCCGGCGTACCATCCAACTTCAATGCAGTGGTGACCTCTCCTTGGTCAAAAAGAACATACTTCTTCAAAGGTAAGCATAATGTTTGCTCTAAGAGCGGTTTCGCGTTGCTGTTCTGCTTCTCAATCTTGAGGTCGGAGGTTCAATCCCTCGCTGTGTATTTCGCTTGTGTCCTACGTTTGTCTCTCTCTACAGGCACAAGTACCTGGTAGGCTCAAATACAAAATGCGCTGATTTTTTAACTTCCAACTGATTTCAGCTGCAACTGGAATTCCCCCAGGGAGCCGAGTATGCGATGTGCTTGACCCAATGACCGGGTTAATCATGTGATTAAGCGCTTAGAGCCATGTTGGCTTTAAGCGCTATGAGGCCTAAGTCTAACATGTTATTATTATTATTATTATTATTATTATTATTATTATTATTATTATTATTATATGTGAATGTATAGGTTCGAGCGCAGTGTGACCAATTTCGATTTGATAACTATGGTTTTAAGCACACTAACAATAATAATTGTATTTATAATGGCCGGCATAATGTACTCTTGCGTCTATACATTCACATGTCATTATGTAGATTACCAATGAAAACATACCGTACTCTATCAAAATTAATCCTTTATTTTACAGGCGACAGATACTGGAGATTTTATAACTTCCAACTAGAATCTGGGTACCCAAAGAAGACAACTGATACCGGTATACCCAAGGGTCCAAACGCAGCGTTCGTTTGGGGCGGTAACGGCCAAATGTACATAGTCAAAGGCAACAAATATTACAACTTCAACGAACAAGAGCAAAAGGTAATCGGCGCTCCAAAGAAATTCAAGGCTTATTGGAAAGGTGTACCAACTCCAATTGATGGTGCGTTCCAGTGGAGGAACGGTAAGACGTATTTCTTCAAAGGGAGGAAATATTGGAGGTTTAATGATAGTGCACGTAAAGTCGATAAAGACTACCCAAAGAAAACCAAAACTGCCTGGTTTGGTTGTGGGAGTTCAGACGCGATCCCAAGTCGACTTCAACAGGCTGGGGCTAAGCAGGAATAATGGTTTAGCCTATTGATGCTTGGTATCAACCAAATATCATAACTTGGACATAACCTATTAATGTAACATTCCAGGATATAAGTGGCTGTCATTTCTAATGGTTTACCACTTTTTAAATGTTTGAATTTGCCATAAATTGTGCTGACTAAACATTTTTAATCATTTTTTCTGAGTATAATGAATAAATGAATGTGCATTATTATGTAATATACATTGTAAATTCATCACATACCTCAGTCTAAGTGCGTATTATCAAGCAAATACTATAGTTGGCTGGTAATTTTAAATACCGGTACCTTTGTAATATCTGATTTAAATATATTGTTTTATCTTTATATAAAGCAATTAATTAAAATAGAGTGTAAATAATGTAGTTTTGGGTGACCAGCATGTACAGTTTTTGTAGTTTTGAATCGGATATTGATAAATTAATAAATAAAAAACAAACCTATACTAAGATGTTTTGTTTTCATTTTATGGTAATTCACAAACACTTGATTACGTAACGGTTTTGATTATATAATGATGAGACAGTGCCACATCTAGGGGAGTGTGAGGGGGCGCACGCCCCCAATACTCTCTCTTCATGCCCCACCCCAATACTGGCACCTCAGTCCCCCATTGAAAATGTTCGAAGCAAAAAATGAAGCTCAAATGGTTAAAAATCACTTCAAATCCCCTTATTTTGCGAGCTATACCCCCTCACCTCTAATCATCGAGTCCCACCTTCGCCCCGCCTCTCCCCTCTCCTCTATCAGCGCCCCCCCCCATTTCAAGGCTTCTAGATATTCCACTGTGGTGATAGTGTAGACCTATGAAACTAAAGTGTTGATACTGATGATAACGTGGATATTAATAATGGCCATAAAGTGACAACAACGACGAACGATAATGACTTTATCTCTCAGAATTCAAGTTTCTTTTTTTTAATACGGTGTAACCAACAATAATATATAAAATAATTAACTAAAACGTCATTAATGGAATTAATAATAATAATAATAACAATAACAGGCCTAATGATATTATTAACAACAACAATAATAATAATAATAATATTTTATTATTATTATTACTATTATTAATAGTCATACCAACAGCAACAAGAAAACACTACTGTACAACAATTATTAATAAAACAGAAAATAATATGAACAACAATAATAAGCATATCCAACAAGACAGGACTCCCTTTAGAGATTTAATAATATTCAAAAGTACTGTATCCTCGGCTTACGTGCTGTTTAACGCACATATACAAGAGTGTAAAATCTGTCACCTTCAATACGATACAATTCCCAACAAATTCTAAGTGGGCCAGTTGGATTGAACGTCTGCAATCAGGGCCTTGGTTCGAGTCTCAGTTACGGCGACTTTTTCACTCATGCAGATCTCTTAACCGTTTTATAATTTATTTAGGTATATATTGTAAGGCATTGCACATCTAGATGTGTATAAGAGACAGCCTCTATCTCGTAACCCTTTCTTCCGTCCCTCCTTATCTTTCTTCTACCCACAAATTTTTCTTCCCCTCCTCCTCGTATCCCTTCCCTCCATGCACACCCCACCCCTTCCCCCCCCCCCCCCCCTTTCTTTTCCCTTGTTTGATCTATGGAGAATATTGTACCGCACAGTGTATTTATTTTACGAAATAAAGATGAAAATGAAAATGACAAATGAAATGGTTACGCATTTGGTATCGAATGTGGTTTTTCGTAGGATACAAAGTGCTCTGAATCAAAAAGGTTTATTGCCTGCTTGTAATTTTCATTTCATTTATTGTTAAATTACTTTTGATGCTACATTTTTATTTATTTTTTATGCCGTGTTACATTTTATATTTATATGAAAAACAATAGTACAAACCTATTTAAATAAACGGAAAGATGAAGATTCCGTTCCAGGTCTCATGATTGTGATATATGCCGGCGCCTTCCCATAGACTACTGAGAATTCGTGGCGAATTAAAATCTAGTAGGAAGCAATTCATTACAGGACACAGACCTAGTATTACCCGAACACTCTCCAATAAGACGGGTTCAAGTTAAATAGAGATCACAGCTGTGTGGGTTTAAACAGGGCTCTACATGCGGAACCAGGGGACAAACTTACCTCATGATGACATCATTCATAGTATGTGTCGGAAGGTCTCCTGTAGGGTCACTGCCGATGACCTTTACATCATCAGGAAGTCAGTGCTTCCTCTATGTCAATCAATCGAGTCAAGTGAACCTAGCAACGACATTTGAATATTATATAATCATGATTATTTAATTCATTGTAAACCGTTATTAACTTAATTATTTCCGATTAAATAATGTTTGTTTAGTAACGCTGAAACATAATGATAATATTGTTTGTTTATTTTTATTTCATTTGTAATGCACATCAAAACCTATGCAATAATAATGATCAAAGCAAGCAGAGGTCGCTGAACTGGCAAAGCCCATAAACAACTTCCTCCAAAACAGAAACTAATAAGCATTAACAAATTTAAGATTAACATAAAGTAAAAGTAAACTAAAAATGATGCCAAAATTCGATAAAATTTCAATTATACATTGCACATTTGAACATAATGTAATACAAGCAATTGAACAAAAAAAAAATATAAGCAAAACATACAACGATGTAAATACAATAGGCCATACACAAAAATAAGTCTGGACGGAGAAAAGAAATGAATGGTAACTATATCTAAGGAATGGACGACCACACGTTTCTCTTTAAATGTTTCAATTAGTAGGAATATTTATAAGTTACTAATTTCTCCCAATTAAGAAGTATACTCTGTATAATATAAAAATCATGAGATGTAGGCTTAACTGATCTATCGGCGCTAAATTTATTATTATTATTATTATTATTATTATTATTATTATTATTATTATTATTATTATTATTATTATTAGTCAATATTATTATTATTCTTATTATTATATTACGTTCATTATTATTATTATTATTCAATATTATTAGGCCTATTATTATATTACTTTCATTATTATTAGGCCTATTATTATTATTATTATTATTATTATTATAGTTTTATCTTTTGTGGGGTCATCCCACTTTTATTCATAATATTTCAATTGCCATCATACTATAACCTCAAATTAAAAAAAAATATCACATTTTTATATAATACACTGCACCGTATAATGCTTCTGTATAAAATAAATCAAATAAATCAGCATATTTCAAACAAGGTTGACCAATCAAGCATTATCTTATACTGTATGCAAAAATAATAACAAACACAGAGTTCAATACTTGACTCCGCCAACAACTCCCCTTGTTCAAATCAAAGGAGCAATGCATATTCAGTGGCAATAGTCCTCACTGAAAAAAAGCCACTAATTTATTTCACGTTAAATTTATCTTTGTCATTTTAAATTCGGTCCATTGCGTCAATCTTACAGGTATTATCTGATTTTGCTTTTCATACTGCATTTTGTTTTATAGTTGCGATTCATACTTAGCAAACGTCTTAACCAACTAGGCCACTAGACTCTGGGGCAAATTTAAATCAGATGGGGTGGGGGGACCTTTTTATCTTTACACTTTGCAAGACGTGTGTGAACAGCACTAGTTTTCCACACACACACACACACACACGCACACACACACACACACACACGCACGCGCGCGCGTATGACAAAGATAAATACACGGTAATGAAAACTTTAATACGTAAAATTATATCTTCAGAAACACTAATGTTTATTGCAACGAATATTTCGACTACTCCTGTAATCTTTGTCAACGCTTGACATAAAATTTCTTATTGCTTGTTATGAATCTAATTATATCAATAAATGTTATGATTACACCACAATCTACAAACTTTGAAATTTATTGTGAAATTCGTACAATAAAATCCTAGGAAACCGCTAAATATTTTTCAGCTTAGCACATATTTGATTTGTTGTTTATTTTATTTCCATTATAACCCTGGTAAACTTCAATTTTCTAAACAAACATTGAAAACTGCGTATTGCCTGAATCATAATATTATTCGGCGGGGAATACAATGAGTCACTTACTAAACACGAGCACCTCGTCTTGAAGAGGAAGCAATGATTGTTAGATTATTATTGCTCATTGTTTACTTTTTGAATTGGACTAGGGTATGACTGTTCCTTTGTTCATTTATGCCTTTAGGAGGATAACAATGAAGATGATGATGCAAAATTTTTAAAATTTGTACACACACGCAAAAAAAGTTTGTTTGTTTCTTGTTTGCAATCTTATTCTGTTGGTTGAAATCTGTCGAATTACCGTACGTTATTTTTAGCTATCTCAGATTATTTGTGTTAAATGTTTGAATAATGGGTTTTTATAAAGAAACAGACATTGTGTTGTTTGACTGCATGAGTGCATAATAATGATTATAAGTTATTGGAAAAACGATAGTATTAGACGAGGGATAATTTAATACCTTCCCTCTGGTTAACCGGAGAGGCGAGAAGACGATTCGTTGTGGTATGATGGGAACATGAAGCTGCGCCTCTGGTAGTAAAGGACCACATCCATAAGAGAATTCATGGAGCCGCCGGCCCACCCTTTCATATTTTAAACATTATGTCAAAAATGAAAAAAAAAAGTCAATATTTTGATATATTCAAATTCAATTCCTAGAGTGCCATTTCCGGCCATCTAGTGGTGTCATAATCATAAAATTTAAAACCTCAGCCCCAACCATGTTGGGGTTGAGGTAATCTGCACCCTCCATCTGTCAAAATCTCTTCCTTGACCCCTCTATATCGAATTTCTGGATCAGCCACTGCTACCTATGCGGAATTCAGTACGGTAAATAATAATAATAATAATAATATGTCGTTCTTATATAGCGCTTCATGCCTTTACAAAAAAAAAAAAAAAAAATGACGCCGCAGATTATTCTACTGTAACTATAGTATTATAGGTGTACATCAGAGGTTATTGCCATAATGTCATTCGTTTAAGAATTCCCCTCAAAACTTCTTAATCGATCTTAACTTGCTGCTTCAACAGGATTTAACAGGATATAAGCGGCACCACATTTCAGTCAAATAATCTATAAGCCTACAAACATTTACACCATTTGGCACCACACAATGCACTTTTTATTGGGTTTGGAATAGCCACTGCAGATCCGAAACCCAATTGGTGGTTAAAGGTCCTTGGAAATGCACTTTTACATAGAATCCTGTTGGTTAGTATAGACGTTTTAGTGTAAGTGTACGATGAGATGATAAAAATACACCACACTAATTTATATGTAGAACTGTACAATTTATTCCAAGTGAAAAGCGTATTTACAAAAACACTTGAGAAACAAGTTGATGATATATACAAACTGATAGAAAGCGAAAGTAATGTGTACGCAGGGAGGACAAACTGAGGAGTGTCTGTAAAAGTACAAATGTATGTGATATAGCATCACCTTTCATACCACCTGACCAAAGGATTAGTAATTGCCTGTCCTTGTCTAGTACCTGGGAAACTCATCAACATTCCCAAATGATGTGTGGTCACTTGAATTAAGGCAAATGACCTTAAGGTAAATGACCTTCCTAAGCTTGGTGTATAACCCATGAAGTTGGGATATTAGTTCAAAATGCAAGGTATTATTTACACACAGATCCTATATATAAATTTACAGATGGTAGTACTGCTACAACGTAATGTTCACCTAGCCAACACAATAGTATGGTCGATGAGGTTTAGTTCAGTGAAACGATTATGCAATGACCTTGTCAAAACGGGAATGACGGTTTTGTTGAAAGTAATGTAACTTAACAATCTCATTTCATTTTATTTATTTATTCGACCAACATGTACAATTACAATGACATTAAACAATTTAATTTAATTTCATTTATTTATTCGACCAACATGCACAATTACAATGACAATAAACAATCTCATTTCATTTTATTTATTTATTCGACCAACATGTACAATCACAATGACAATAAACAATTTCATTTCATTTCATTTTTTATTCAACCAGCATGTACAATTACAATGACAATTAGGCCTAAATACAATGTGTGAAAAACTTAGTGGTTAAAGGTCCTTGGAAACGTATGCACTTTTACATAGAATCCTGTTGGTTAGTATAGACGTAATGTTCACCTAGCCAACACAAACAGTATGGTCGTTGAGGTTTATAGTTCAGTGAAACGGTTATTCAATGACCTTGTCAAACGGGAATGACATTTTTGTTGAAAGTAATATGTAACTAATAACAATTTAATTTCATTTTATTTATTTATTCGACCAAAATGTACAATTACAATGATAATAAACAATTTCGTATCATTTATTTATTTGACCAACACGTACAATTACAATTATAATGTAAAACAATGTGAAAAAAAAATTGAAATACAATTTAGTGATTATAGGAGCGATTTCTTTAATATGAGCCAATAAATTATAGGCCTAATCTTTCATTATAAGATATTGTATCAACAACTATTAACAATGTCATGTAATTCATTCATGTAATTTGTTGACAAAAATCCCCGAAGTATACAGTGGCACATACGCTGAGAATGCCAGGCTTACTGCGTGTTAGTGTTGTAAAAGGGATTGCCACATATAATATGACAATGATGCACCATTGGTAATTATTGGCCCATCCTTCTAAATTAATAAAATGAATAATAAATTAAATACATCTACAGACATACGTTGTTTTATGACAAAGCTAGTGTCAAAATGATTAATATAAAAGTTTCTGTGAATCAATACAAAACTAGTTAATTCCATTGTTATTTTTAACGTATGCCATAAAAAGGTTCTGAATAAATCGTTCTATTTGTAGTTACAATAACAGTGCTTCATAAAGTCTTTTATCAACCCTTCCTTCCATCCATAGACCATCCATCCCTTAATCCACCTATCCCCATCCATCCATCTAAAAACCTACCTACCTATATTGTAATAGACATTGATTTCGGAGAATAATATTTTTGTTTTTAAAAGCCATACCGATGAGCTATTTATACGGCGATGTTTTCCTTCTATCGGAAGGTCATGAAACTTTACTCGATTAAAAGTCACGTTTTTTGACGTTTTTCTCAGAATCTAGCAGGGAAAATTAAATTTAACCACTGTTGCGTTATCATGATAACAAAGCAAATTAATACTGTCACTTATAGCAAATATGAGGTTTTGCAACATAATTTGATAATTTGAGGATATCTGAGTTTTACTTGAGTTAAGCTGTCACCACGAGTAATAATTTATGTTGTGTGGCCTAGTTTATAAGTTTGTAATTTTACAATTTGTTTACGTAGTTGCGTTGCTACTAGTCGTTTCTAGGAAGTCAGTCTGCCTTTTATGTGACGAAATTTCTTATATTTTAAATCTTTTTAGTTGTAATACCGCTTTGCATATCTTAATTTTAGTTGCTAGTTCATATTTTGTAATGATAACAATAGAGATTACTATAAAATCATAATAGGAAGTATTATTATAAGTGGGTTAATGTCAATTCGGAGTTACAATTAAAATTTAGACATTTATGTCGATGAGTACGATGATGAAGATGATAATAATGACGTCGACGACGACGACGACGACGATGATGATGGTGGTGGTGATGAAGACGATGATGATGGTGATGATGATGATGATGATGGTGATGAAGACGATGATGATGGTGATGATGGTAAGGAAGACGATGATTATGATGATGATGATGATGATGATAAGATGATGGTGATGATGATGAAGAAAAAGGAGAAGTTGATGATGATGATGATAAAGTTGATAATGATGATGATGTCTACGATAAGGTGATGATGATAGATTATGATGCCGATGTTGACGACAATCTTCTTTTCAATAATAATTATGATTGAAGTAAGAATTACGATGATGATTATGTTGATGATGATGACGTTGAAGATGATTACCATAATGGTGATAGAATTAATTGATGACAATTATGATAGGCCTGGCCATGATATAGGCCTACCTTGATGATGATATTATTGATGATGATGACGACGATGATGATGATGGTGATGGTGATGGTGATTATAATGATGAGGATTAAGACGAAGACGATGAGGAGGATTTGTATGATAATGATAATATTTATGATAGTGACAATAGTAATCAGGATGAGGACATTCAGAGAGGAGCAAATACGCTGGTACAGAGAGCCGTCACCGCATGGGACTGGCTATCTCTATTGCTGATGATGATAATGGAAATTAATTGCAGTGACAGACTGGAGAGAAATGTATCATTTGATAATTGGTGAATGACCTATTCTTTATAATAATGTAATTGGATATTTACTACCAAGTAAAAGCCGGGATGTGGCTAGCTACCCCGTGTTTCTCTCTCACAATGTTCCCTTCATCTCTTCGAGCAGGATATCCGTAGCAATTCGCTCAAACAACAAGAGACCAATCACAACATCTTAAGTAATCACTCAGAATAGATACTTTGAATCACGTGACAATCTTTAAGTAAACTATATAAATACAAGATTTTGTGATGGAAATGTCAATATTGAACGATTATTTAAGCATACGCCTGATTCATAACCCCTTGAACGTCATGGACAACGTTATTGTAATATTTATCACGGTACTGTTAACCATAAACTGTAGTGCTTTGCCGATAACATACGATTACGAAGCAACTGAAAACGTAAGTAACTTAGCTTCATCCATATAAGGTAAATGATCATTGGAAAACATAATATATATTATAATTTCACAACAACACCGATGCAACTTGTAGTGTGTTAGGCAGACGTAATGGAAATGCTCCGCTGGTGTATGTGGACATTACTATACCGTGTTATGTAGGCCTAGCCTGTTATGGTCGCATAAAATGTACTAATTTTAATTTAATAGGCTTTAAAAGTATAACACTCACGACAGTCTACAAATGTAGATCCGTTTACAATCTTAATGCAAAATGTTTGTTGCGACACACGTGAATTAATTATTGGTAATACTAATAGGCCTACTATAAACTTATTTATTAAAGAAAATGTTTTTATATTTGATTCAGCATCACGTAGAATATCTAAAGGAGTTCGGTTGGTTCGAGGAAGGAACTGATGACATAGATGATGATGTTGATCTTAGTTTAAAAATTGAGTAAGTGTTTTAGATTCAGATTATTTTACTGACATCACTAAACAAAATAGTATTACAGTCAAAATACAATTAAAGACAAAACGTGACAACAAAGAACAGAAAAAAGCATTAAAAAAAGAGAATGAACAAAAAAATGTTTTACCTATGATCCCATGTCCCTTATGAAGTTAGTTACGGCCAGTACCGGTATAAAATCATAGTCAGTAGATTTCATAACATTAATGAAATTTATATAGGCCTAATCGTTCATTGATTATTTGACCATTAATTTGTTATAATAAGGAGAATGAAGGGTCGTATTTACCTATAATTTTTTTTATGGAAAGTTTGTTTTGAATTGAAACACACAAAGAGTAACGAACGAGAGAGGATAACCAAAGACTCACTTTCAGTGGGGTCTTTTAGGTTGTAAACAAGCCAGCACCACACGGGACTCAATCCCCTACTCTTTTCCGACACATGAGCCATATTGCATATGGGACCAACGTCTTTACGAAACATTATTTTACCTTGCATTTCTGAGTTGCTGTAACACAAACAAACATTTCCAACTTTTTAATAGGCCTATGTATGTTTGGATAATAATATTAAAATCTACATGTTTTTTCAGGGAATTTCAAGAGTTTGCAGGATTAGAAGTGACGGGAACATTTGACGAACCGACCATTGAGAAAATGCACGCACCGAGATGCGGAGTTCCCGACGAAGTTACTGACCGGCGAAGACGGGACACGTTTCAAGGTATGTATATCCAGGGAACAGTAATTTAACTGTCCCTTGGTATGTCTTACAGTATATATGGTTCCTAACTTCAATAGTAAAATAGGTCTATGTGTTGGTAATAGGCCTACGACAAGTGTTTTAGTGCGCCCACCTGCGTCTTTACATAGGCCTATGTGAAATATGTGGCAAAGATTGTTATTTTTTGTTCGTGTTAATTCTTTTATGTTGTGAACGTGTTTTAAGAGAATTGAAACAAATAAAATAATATTAACCTTTTCAATCATAGGGCCTACACATTACAATGCAATAGGCTTGTTGGTATGTTGGTATTATTTTCGCATGTAAGCCTATATGGAATTATATATTAGTAATCTCATAAATTTAGTGGAATGTTGTTTTTTTTTATGTACTTGCTACAGGATCTATGTGGGAACAAACTAGTTTGACATATTATATCGGTAACTTGACCACAGACCTCGAATTCTCTCAAATCAAAGAAGGTATAGAATATGCAGTGAGACTTTGGTCCGACAACAGCGCCCTCATGTTTACAGAAGTTGATCGAAGAGCTGACGCTGACATCAAGTTCGATTTCGTAATGAAGAGACATGGAGATGAACGAGATTTCGATGGTCCAGGTCAGTTAGTTAATTGACATCCAACCTTTTGTAATAACATACTGACCGTCTGCGGGCGCGCTTAAAAATTTACAACAAATGTGGCTCCACGGAATTACAATTAACATAAGCATATTCGTAGTCTTACTTATCAATCAAACCTGAATCTTAAATTCCTTCTTTTAATGCTTAGAAGAATTGTTTAAAAGTTTTCATTTATTAATTCGTGAAATCAATACGTTATTTACAAAGGCAGTTTGCTTTTAAATTAGTTATCTTAAAAAAAATGTTTAAAATAAACAAAACAAAACAAAAAAACACTAGTCTGTCAAATATTATCAAAATTTAAAATCGACTCTATTAGCAAATGTTTTTTCTTTTGATGTTAAGGAAAAGTGTTAGCCCATGCCTTCTTTCCTAATGAAGAAAAACGAGGTCAAACCCACTTCGACGAGGATGAAACGTGGTTGGCGCTTACAGAACAAAACGACCCCATTGGAACAAAATACAATGTAATGATTGTTGCCGCCCATGAGATAGGTCATGTTCTGGGCTTAAAACATACTTCCGCAAACACCGATTCTTTAATGAAACCATGGCCAGTAGGATACCATGACAACTTCCATCTACCATCCGATGACGTCACAGCAATCCAAACATTATACGGTAAGTTTAGCATATGATTTATTTAGGCCTATCGATGAATTGATTTTGATTTAATATAATATTATGGGATATCCCACAAAAGTAAAATAAAAATGTTGGCATGTATCCAAGGGCCCTTTACTATAAATTACATCAACTTTCAATGTTAACGCCAATAAAAAAAAAAAGAATGAAAATACAACATTGGAAATAACTACAAATAGGACTGTCCAAATAAACAACGACAAAAAAAAAAAGATACATATTCGACTCTGGAACTCTACAGCATAGCAAAATTTTAAAATAATATTTAACATTATTGACTTCTCGTGCAGGGAGCAAATAAAATGGACGTCGGTTGTTGAATTTTGAAGTTTACCCCCACTGCAAAATTATCGACAAAATATTAACTGAGCCGCTAATCTTTTCTTTCAGGCAAGCCAGGTAACATGTTAAATGTTGACTTGTGTAGTCGGGGTACGAAGGTTCAGTTTGATGCAGTGCTTCAAGGTAGGACTGCTTCACATTTAACAAGTTGCCTAACGACTTTATATCAATATGATAAATATTATCTATAAACAAACACATATTTAATGCGCCTTTCCTATGTTATCGAATGTGACACATAAGCCAAGTTCAATGGTGATACCACTAACACTCATCTTTGCTTAAAAATAATTATTCAATCTGAATTGATAATGGTCTTCAAATTATATTTGATTTTATTTAGGCCTAAAATGATAAAAGTAATACAAAAATAATAATATTAATGATGAGTACGAGAATGATCATAAAGATCATGATAATAATAGTAATGATAAAGGAATACGATAGTATAATAAATACTCCAAGTATCGAAATGCACACCATCGTGTCGGGATTCAATATTTCGACATTAGTTATGTCATCATCAGGAATGATTCCTGATGATGACATAATTAATGTCGAAATATTGAAATATTGAATCCCGACACGATGGCGTGCATTTTGATACTTGGAGTATGTATTATACTATCTTATCTGAGATTAATCAGTGGACCTTTCGGATAAAGGGATACAGTAATAATAAAGGAAATGGGAATGATATTGATAATTATGAGGTTGATTATGATGATGATGAGGATGATGATGATAACGATAATGGGAATGCTACGGACAACGACAATGATAATTATATTGCTATTAATATTAATACTAATATTTGTTTAATTATTCGCTCAACACAGACATATATTTTTCAAATTGTGATCAATGTTTTGTTTTCATTTGTACAAAGGACCACAACAAAGGACGCTATTTTTCTCAGATATTTACTACTGGGAAATAATCTCAACGGGCATCAAACAAGGGCACCCCAAGTTTCTCTTCGATCTTTTTCCTTCTCATATGGCTGAACAGCTCGCTGGAATGGACGCCATTGTCATGTCATCGAAAACTCACAAAATATACGTTTTCAAAGGTATGTATTAGGTCTATAGCTTTGAAAAATGGTAACGATAGTTGAAAAATTATCCCTTCTATATTATTAATCTATGACAAACCCATCCACGTATATAGACAAAATTGCTGCTTTAGATTATTGAACGACATTAAGAAGTATCGGTGATGATGATAATAATGATAATGATGATGATGATGAATACAAAAATAATAAACAATAAGAGATGTTCGAAAGGGGGATAAGGTGGGGGGGGGGGCTGATCGAGAGACAACACTACTCATGGGGGTCCAGGGGCATGACCCGCAAAATTTGTGTTTTCTAGACGCCCAGAAATAACCTCTGAGGTTTACACTTTCCAAAAATGGGGGGAGGAGAAAGGGGCTCGTCTCCCCCTAAATCCGCCCTGTTGTTTTATAGCTAAGGATGTTTACATTTTCAAGAATGGTCTCTCCTAAATGTTAAATTTTTTTCATTTGTAGGCGATGTCTTTTGGCGGTTTGACAGCAACTTTGAGCTTGACGCAAATTACCCAAAACTGATTATAGAAACCAGATTGCCAGATCACGTAGACGCTGCATTTGAAAAAGACGGTCAAATCTATATTGTCAGGAAAAAGAAGGTCTTCCTATTCGATGAAGAGGAACAAAAGTCCTCCCAAGTTAGGAAACTGAAGAATGTATTTACTGGTGTTCCAAAGGGACTTAATGCAGCTCTGACTTGGACAAACGGCCACTCTTATTTCTTCAAGAAAGATAAATACTATAAATTCGACGAAGATCTAGGAAAGGTAGTAGACGGATACCCAAAACCAATAAGAGGATATTGGTTTTGCTTGTAGAAAGTGAGCCTCGTATCATGTATCATGTAAGCTAGATCTAACTTCGTTGCGCTGTACCGTACCACATTTAGTATGACTGCATTGTTATAACATTAATATGTGTGTGTATTTACCGGTACCTTAATATGCATTGTGAAATAGCTTTCTTTTTCTGTGTATGTAATGACTAGATGCGTTCTTGTGAAAGCATCGTTGTGAGATTAGTATGCCTTTCGTGTGTATGTAGACTTGTTTGTTCGAATGCATTGAAAGAATAGTTAATCTGTCGTACAGTAGGGGCCTATTGTAATGACTAGATGTGTTCGTGTAAATGCATTAGTTTTTTTTTCTCGTTATGTAATGACTAGATGCGTTCGTGTAAGGCATCGTTGTGATCCGACTATGTAAGTGTGTAAATATAAATTAATTGATAGGATAGGCCTATTGCTTTACTATAAACTTGAGCGGGTTAGGTGTAATTGTGTGTGAATTTGTTTTACAGTGTAGGGGGAGGGAGGAAGCGGGGATTTATATATGTGATCATGTGTATTTACTTTTAAATTAGTGCCATTGAAAGTAGTATTTATGTGAAGTGATTATTTATTGCCGAATATTTATCCAACGAATTATTTATATTAACGGAATTATTTATAAATATTTATAACTTAATTGCTAATTCAATACCTATTAAACGAAATTGATTTGCAGTCTATATAATAGCGTAATGTCAATATGTTGTGAGAGACGTTCTATGGGGAATGTGATGTTATGGGGTGTTTTTAAACAATTTTTGAATTATTTTGTTGAACAAATTATATGGTATATGGTAGACTTGACCATGAAGAATCCAATAAGCCTAAGTTCTAAGCTTGAAATTTCGTACGGTAGTAGTAAAAACTGGTGTAACAGATAAAATAAGCGCTTTATTCAAAATTATTAATGCAGTTATTAATAAGTATTTCATGTTGTGTCTGCCTAGAAATTTAAGAAAATGTCTAAATACATTACCGGTACAATCATCACAAGAGAAATAATATGATAAGCTGGTGGACGATGAGAAGGTAACATGTTGGAGCGGGTGTTCTCACATACAGAAGAATTATAGTGGTTGAAGGGAGTGTGGATGAGGTTAAGATGGGTTGGGGATGTTTCCTGGCTAAGAGGGAGTCATTAGTGTTGGGTAGGGAAGTGTGATATGTCATGTTTGAGGTTTTTGGCAAGGTTGTTGAATTGTGGATTATGATCAATATCCTAACAGTCGAATATTTATTATTATTAGACCGTATTGCTTATCAACGTCCCCAAAATATCAAACACTTTTCACCTCATTTTGAACATTCATACACTGAAGCAGGCAGCAGGTTTTGTCAATTATTTTGCTAAATTAATATACAACAATTTGTTTTTACAACTGAAATCTATCATCTAGGCATACGTGGAACATTGAATATATCGAATATAATAAGAGTCTATATATATAGGCCCTATATATATATATATATATATAT
>NW_022757233.1:325115-331593 GCF_011630105.1 Anneissia japonica
TTTTCTATAGTTGCAGATATATATCGTGAAGGTATTACGTTTCTTATATTTTTCAAAAGTTACTATGTAATAGAAAATCATGATTATAAAAATATATGCTATTGTTTTTTTAAATAATTATTATTGAGGCTTGTTTTATCAGGCATGACTATATCCAAATACGGCCTGTAAGACATCAATAACAGTTTATTAGTAGGCCAACCTTTGCTCAATCAATGAAGGAAGATATCAATTTGTATTAATCTATGATTAATGCAAGGCCTAGTATGCCTCTCAATTTACTTAGGCTTATCTCAATGTACCTGTAGTATAAGTTCCTCCATTATTATTTAAATCTCATGGTAGCCTGTATCTACGTTTGCTGTAATTTATTTATAAATCTATGGTCAGTAGATATAGATGCAATACAGAGGCCTCTCTAATTCGAGACCAGTACAGTGTTTAAGACTGCTGAAAGTGCCCTGTGGCCCCCCAGGGCAGCATCGCTTGCTGTAACTGGGGTCCGAGGGCCAGCTGTATCCAATCTTGGTGGCACTTGCAATATGTAGGCCTACTACTAGAATCCTCAGAATACGTGACGATCTAATGTAATTATGGTTGCCTATAGCAATAGAACAAGCAGCCATTTAATCAGAATTAAAAAGCATTCGAGCCACAGATAGGAGGCCTTTGCATTTGGACCCCACGAGTGAACACGGAACCCTAATTTAATGTTGATGAAATAATATGAAAATATCTATTATAAGTTCAACATGAAGCACTGGCAGATATTTAATGTTGAACTGGATTTGATTTCTTCCGGGTGATACACACCAAGGATAACCCACGAAAGTCCTCCTCAGACTTATTTCCAGTGGGGACCTTCTGGTGGTGAATTGGGCTGCAGTAGGCCTACACCAGGAGACAATCCCATACTCTTTTCCGAAGAGTGTACTGTGTTATTTAACGTGCACATGGGCCATTTTGTACACAGGACCAACGGCTTAAACATCTCATCCGAAAGACGGGTGAGATTTTGAAACCTGCATTTCAGCCCTCCAGCTAAAACACAAGGAGAGCAGCGATGTGAATTGAACCAGGGACCTAGAGATCTCAACGGTTCAGCGCACACACAGTGGCTACAACCAGTTAGCCGACTGAGCTAGCAGCTCTCACCCACGAATCTGAAATCAAACTCGTCAAGTCTTCATACTGCGAAAATTGAGACTGCCACACCCCCACAAGAGGTGGGTGGGTAGCCCTTCAATGAGTGGATCCTTGTTTTTTAAGTGTCGAGGATGTGCACACGTACAGTAGGCCTACGAACATCGGTTAATAGACCTACACCTCTGCAAACCTAGTAGGCCTTCTTTGTAGGCCTACTACATTGCTTCAAAATGAGCCTATTTAATGCATTTTCTATGCCTATATGTCCCAACGTTACAGTGAGATTCTTTTTAACAATTTGTCCTGATTACTGAATCTAATATTAACAGACGATAGTGAAGTGTTGGTTTGTCGGCTTTTGCTAGTGCTTATACGTCATACTAATAAATTACCTTCCTTAATGACCAATTAGCCCCGAATGTAATTTAGTAGTAATTAAGAGTCAAGGAAAAGGTTTGCATAACATCATAACACTGTGTAACAAAAGAAATATTTGCCACTTGGCGCTTCTTCGGCAGCATTCAGCAGTCTCGCCGATGTTCTTGCATAGACCTAATGCAAATATGAATTCAGGAAGTAATTATGATGGTGTTTTTGAGTGCGTCCCAGGGACGTTCATAATGTTCAATACTGTATGCAATTATTCACAGGCCGCTTGCTGAATCGATCAACCTTACAGCTACAGGCATTCAGGTCATTTTTCTTCGTCAGGGAAACGTTTTTAACGTGAGTATTACTCTACTCTAGGCCTAAGTAAATACATCAAGTTTGCCCGTAAAAAGAATCAATTATATCACATATGCCTGCTAAAATACTAACATAGTTTAATTATGGTGGCATGTTATAGTGCTTCTATGATTACCTGAGTCTAAATTTCATGTTTTCTTTGCTCTTACCCACATAAAATTGAACTTCAATTATCTGACACCTACTATATTAATATCGGCCTATGTTGCACGATACACTATAGACCTTCATTTTCGTGCATTTCTATAGTAAATATATAGACCTATGAATATACTATATATGCTCTACAGTATTGTATCTGTCTCTTATACACATCTAGATGTGTATAAGAGACAGGGTTCAGCGCACACACAGTGGCTACAACCAGCATTATGCAACATGATTAATCAGGATACATCATAATGCAATGAAAGTAAATATACAATAATTAAATTGACAAAGCATACAATTGATCTACCATATGGTGCTGATTAAAACAATAATTACTGTAGGTAGCAATGAAATATAAAATTAAAGGACAAAAAAAAAAAAATAAAAACCTAAATTGTTGCCGCACATTCGTGCACATTGCTTCGTTGTAGGCTATATAAACTACACTTATAAATGCACATTATGTTACTATGTTTAACATTTAGGCCTGCACTACCTATTCGACAATGAGATGTGGTATTAAATGAATTTTGAATAATATAATCAGTTATCACTTGGATTCATTATGAAAATATAGAAAGTGTCGGTAAATAAGATGAATCTGCGAGTGTAAATTTCCTCAACGGGGATTCGAACCCGAAGCACCTGCTATATAATAATGTGGTTTCCATTCTGGACCACTGAGGCTTTTGTTGAAAATTCGAATCCTATTGGAGCAATTGATATGTATGAGTGAACGGATTCCCGAGGCTCAGCACAATGGCTCCACCAAGTTTAGACGACTACAAGATATGCTGCTCTCTAAAACAAACAGACCTGATAATTCAAACATAGACAAATTAAATCAGGCGGCTGCCTAGGCTACTACATTTGGTTGGGTATGTCCATTAGGCCTACAATACCACGCCTTTTGTCCATAAATCCGTCTTACATTAATCGCTAATACACCCGAAGCTAATAATAGTCCTCCCACCAAACGATTTACTGTAGCCTTGATTTTCAAACGTACCTAAAGGCCACTTCCACTGGGACTTGACTGCGTGACATTAAAAACATTTGTACTGTTAATCAATATCAGAAAGAAATTTGTGTTTTTTCTGATTTTTCTTCATAGGCATACGGATAACACCTTTCAGTGAAAATATCACACGTAAGTACAGTACTTTCTTTATTATTGTGTTGTTTTATTATTCAATCTCGCAGGTCTCTATTATTTGCATTTGATAGTTTGCCAATATCAATTAACGTAGGCCTAGTGTTAGCTACATTCAATGGCGACTGAGATACGAGACCCGGTATTTTTCCTTAAAAAACTATGCGCTGAATTCTTACGCCACAGAAAGTTTATTCTTATAAAAAATCACGAGGGTTTGTCCAGGTTTTGGCTATACACTTTCACCGCCGTACATCAGGTATCGGACACCTACACATTCTCGTTCGATCGGATCCGGTGACTATTCAAACATTTGCAACGCCAAGTAGATAATAATGTATAATGTAGAAGCGAAGCTAGTGGTGGCGCCAGGATTTGCCCGACAGTGCGCCGGGGTCCCCGAGGTGGGGGGGGGGGCCTGATTCCCCCGACGAGGGGTCAGATTTCTCCGACGAAAGCAAAAGTGGGCGAGCTTCGATTAAAAGGTTTCCAAAGTTGTCCAGGGGGCAAAGCCCCCGAAAATTTTGACAATTTAGGGGTTTAAAGGCTTGTTTTATTCGATTAGAGTCTACTAATATGTAGAAATACATATAATATTTTTCTCCCCGACGAATTGTACTTTTTCTCCCCGACCGGGGTGGGGGGAAGCGCTGCCCCCCCCCCCCCGCTAGCGCAACACCTGGTAGAAGCGCTTCATGCCAGCAAGGTTTCTATGCGCTTCAAATTTATTGAGTCACGCATACAATAATAAGCTCCCTGGGGAGAATTTCATAATGCCGCAGCTGGTAATCAAGCCTTCTTCGGGCATTCGAAATTTTCTAGGTACTCGAGACAAACCATTGAGGACACAAGCGAGATACACAACGAAGAAATTCCAGCCCACTGCAGGGACGTATCCAGGGAGGGGGGAGCCGTGGGAGCCGCGGCTCTCCCCCCCCCCCCCCCCCTTGTCCTTCCCAACACCTGGTAGAAGCGCTTCATGCCAGCAAGGTTTCTATGCGCTTCAAATTTATTGAGTCACGCATACAATAATAAGCTCCCTGGGGAGAATTTCATAATGCCGCAACTGGTAATCAGGCCTTCTTCGGGCATTCGAAATTTTCTAGGTACTCGAGACAAACCAATGAGGACACAAGCGAGACACAATGAGCACAAACATTTTCCCTAATTTATTCTTAAATTCTACACTCTTAGGTACGGCCATCATGGAAACGATAACATGGTTTGACAAAGAAAGTGGATTCACTCTCGATTATTCAACACCTAAAGAAATCTTAGAGGTGATGAAGACATTCAAAGTCAGAGACGACGACGTTTGGGTTGTAACATATCCTAAATCAGGTATAAATATAACAAATCGTATAAGGCCTGTATAAGTATACAGTATCAATCAGCAGCAGATCCACCAATCTCGTATATTAATAAAAGTATAGGCACAATAGTATGATAAAACAGTACTGCACGATATCAGATATGAAGCTCCATTTATGTTTTGTTTGCTGGATTAATTAAATTATGTTATGACTTACCCAATATTACAGTTTGCTTGCCTTTGTAATTAGTGTAGGCCTAACTAGAACAAAAACCGGAATACATTAACACTTTTGAACCATAAAGCTGGTTTATAATTCAAACGTATATATTTTTTTTGCCAAAAGCATGGCATTTACTCAAGTAAAACAATTAAGTATTGGCAACACATAACAAAATATATTTTCTCTATATTGTGCTATAAATTGAAAAGAAAAACACATCTACAATGTATAAGTTCTATGAATATTTTCTGCAAATACGTCTTCGAATTACCGTGGGTTATCCTTGGTGTTTCACACCGAATAAATACAATCCAATCTAGGGTTCACCCGCTTAAAATCTGACGTTCTGTTCAAAATTCCAGGCACAACATGGATGCAAGAAATTGTTTCTGCAGTGTGTGCCGATGGAGACCTCGAATCAATTAAACAGACGTCTTTGGATGACCGTGTTCCCTTTATTGACTGCGTCTTTTCATTTGACAAAAGACCACGCTACATGGACCTCGACGAAAAGACATCTCGTAGGCTCATCAAAACTCATTTTCCGCATCAACTTATCCCTCCTGGTGTCCTAAAACAGACTCCAAAGGTCAGAGCAAATGATAATCATAAATAATATTATTCTTGAAAATAACAGCGCAGTGCACGCTGCTAATTGGTGCATGTTCGAATTCAACTCTAGCCCGGTTAGTGCATGGACCATATTGCACACTAGACCAACGTCTTATCCAAAAGACGAAGCGCTATTGGAACTTGTAGTTTAGCGCCAGTGGCGTATCTAGAAGTCTTGATATGGGGGTGCTGATGGGGGAGGCGAAGGTGAAGTGGGAGTCGATGATCAGTTTAGAGGTGCTAACTCGCAAAATAATGTGATTTTAGGTTATTTTTAATTACTTGCAAGTAATTTTTGTTGGGAATGGGCGACTGGGAGGGGGACACGAGTAATTTTGGTGGGGCGTGCGCTTCCTGCGAACCCCTAGATACGCCACTGTTTAGCGCTCCAGTTGAAACACGATGGGCCGGAACAGCAATGGGAATTTAACATCCCCTCCGTACAACCCCATAGACGCCACTGCGGATACAGCCAATGACTGTAGAGAAGAAAGTTTTGAATAAGCTGCTGCCTCTAATCGCTAATTTTCCATACCGTAAAGAATCCTTTTGGTTGTTTTTGCCATACTAACAAATATCTGATTGATATAAAAAGTCAGATCAGGTATTGACTGGGATTTCGTATCTTCTCTTAAAGGTTATTTACGTCTCACGCAATCCAAAAGACGTCATCGTGTCCTGTTTCCATTTCTACAACGCGTTTGTCTTAACGGCACCGAAAATCAAGTGGGATGACTTTTTCCAATATTTCATAAAAAATGAAGGTGAGTTTATCTTAATATACAAATAAAATTTGAAAAAAAGTATTCATTAGTAACCCTTTCATATGTTTTTAATTAATAAATCAGATTATTCAGCAAACTAGACCAAATCTACTGTCTTTTTTTCATTCAGGTCAGTTTTCGTCATGTTTATTCACTGAAAGGCAAATAGAGATTCAGCTATGCTAAACTCCATTCCTGGAAGGTTTATGAGAATATGGAATGATTTATCAATAGACATTAAGGATTATTGTTTGTTTGTGATAGCTGGGGTACATAAAGCAAAATATCAAACCTTTAACTTTAAACAATTTCGTTCATGGGACTGATAATGGCTTGCATTCTACTCTGGTCGGTTAGGGCTGCTGGATGCC
>NW_022757233.1:331613-342960 GCF_011630105.1 Anneissia japonica
CCCCTTCTCTCTCTCTCTCCCGGGCACCCATTCTTGGCTTCCGTAGCATCCCAATGTTTCTTTTTTTTTCTTTACGTATCCCCTCGGTCACTTGGCCGAGAGAACCTTTGTTCTGTGTTTTTTTTTCTTAATAATCCCGTGATCTTTCCAGAATTAAATAGGCCTACATGTTTTTCACCAATAAAGCATCTATTTAATCAAAGACATTTAAATAAAAGTCCTTTGGTTTAATATATCGTTGCAATGTAGTACAATAACAAGTCATAGCAAGTCAAGTGTCAAAATCCAACAATTGTTCCCACCAATCGCTTTTTGCACGGCTGGCTTTTTCGACCTGTAATCAGTAACGTATCCAAGAAGGAGCGTGGGGGGGGGGGGCGCACCCCCACAAAAAGCTTGCGCCCCCTCCCCCATTCGAAAACTTCGAAGCAAAACAAATTAGGCTAGGCTTATGCTTATGCTGTCACGGTTAACGTGTATTCGGGAATCTAAGAAGCAATATTTTTCAGTGGGCGTGGCCACCGAAAATAAATTCCACGCCCAATCATATTTTGGTCGCGTCCCCACCAGTTTCCCCATTTTAATACTGCTAGATACGCCACTGCCTGTCATCCCTTTTGCTTCACCGTCAGCCGCATTACAACTGTGTGCTCAGGTTTTTGTATGATATCATTAATTTTTTTCCCACACTCCAAAGTTTGTTCTGTGTTTTTTTTCTTGATAATCCCGTGATCCGTGTTCGCGGGACTTTCCAGAATTAATGAAATACATGTACACTAGCAAGCCAAGTGTCAAAAAGTGATTTGAGTGTATACGAAAATGGTTGACTTTTTTTAATAGGATTTTTATATTGTTTTCATTAATTACGGTACTGGGTGAAATTTTATGTTAATTTGTTGTATGTTTTGACATGTTTAATACAATTAGAATTTTCATTTTTAGGCTTATAAGTTCAATTGTTGAAAATAATAATCATACTTTTTAATTAATTAAATCTTTGTATGAATTGTTTAAAATAATTATCTTATATTTTATAGCTAATTTTATTGTTGATGTTTTATGTTTAGAAAATTGGAGTTACACACTTTCCGGTGATAGTGGTTTTTGTACAATTTTTGTCCCTCCTCAGCCTCCTTCTTTCTTCGCCCTTGTTTTTGTTCTCTAGTTATAGTGCTAGAAGGAATACAATAAATGAAATAGACGACAAATCAGAAAACTTAACTGTACTACAGTAAAATAATTAGATATGATTGATGTTCATATTGCTTTATTTCAGTTCCTTGGGGGTCATGGTTCGATCACAACCTCTACTGGTGGAATAGGCGACATGAGTCACACGTGATGTTCGTAAAGTTTGAAGAAATGAAACAGGTAGGCTGGGTAGTAAGGGTTCTGCCAATTCATGTAGCGTCTGGTCGGGGTAAGGCAATATCCCCTTTAATGTCCATTCCCCATGCGGCTCGATCCTTACCGGATGCCCAGGCGGCCTCTTTCGGCGCCTGGCGTCATCACTGAGCCTAGACCATATTAGGCCTAATTCTACAGTAACCAAACACCAAAAATGATGCCCACGTTAAACAGACATTTATTATTTTTTAGGACTTGACAAAGATTGTTCGGAACGTTTGTGAGTTCTTGGGACGTGATCTGAATGAGGAAACCATCAGTCGTATTACAGATCACTGCTCGTTCAGCAGTATGAAGACAAATCCACAAACAAATAAATCGGATCTCATGGCGAAAACAGCTGACAGTTCTACTGGCAATAAATTTGCCTTTATGAGAAAAGGTGAGCGTTTACTTATGTAATTCACTATGTAGGCTACTAGGGCTTACGACATGCAGTCAGAATGTGGTCCTATTCCATCAAATTTACCTGAAGTATCCCGATTCTAGCTTTTTAAAGCGACTATTCTTTTATCTGATATTGTTTCGAGTGGCTCAGCCGTATTTGATCAGCACATAGAGACGAACTCGCTGAAAATCTGTACGCGCGTGCTGTTCACATTCTGTCAACAATAACACGAACAACTGCAAACATATTATTAGGGCTATTCATACTGACGCGAATAAACGAATTCGATCCACTGAGCGAATGTGTGGTTTAGGATTTGGATCTTTTTTCACGTTGTTTTATTTTAAAAATTCGACATTAAACAACATACATAGAGTCATATTACGGTAGCTTGATGCCTATCAAATAACTAATACAAATTCACCATAATTCGTAAATCCGTAGCTTCCAAGGAGCTCGCCTAGCCGCCCCCCGCCCCGTCAGGGCCTTTATCCCCCCCTGTCGGGCAGATCCTGGCGCCATCATTGTTCATCTGTATGCCTATAAATAAAACATCGTTCCCAGTAAATACACTGCAGCTCTGAATGTTAAAATTTTTATCCTTTCAGGAAATGTTGGAGACTGGAAAAACCACTTCACAGTAACCCAAAATGAGCAATTCAACAAACTATATAAAGAGAAGTTAGACGGAACAGATTTAACCTTCGATTTTGTGTTATGAAACCGAAGAGTGTTGGTGCACCCTTTATCACCGTGATTACATCCCGCAAACAGTGAAATGCGTTCATCGTAGGCCTAAATCAAAACGCATAAGCTTACTCAAACGTACGGCGGCACTTGCCAATTTCAAACTCCGAAATTAGGTAGAAGGTCTAATAATAGGAAAGGTCCACCATCATTTAAAGACGCGCAACGTCACCCTTAACAATAATATACACCCTTAACAACTTCTCCCTATTCACAAAGTTAGTATTGTATAAATAATTAACATCGTTCATTCTTAATTAATAAAATTGTGCGAAGGGTAATAAGGACAAAGTGCTGCCTCCCCCCCCCCCAATTATGGCGTACAGATAGCCACGACCTTATCTTGGGTACCTCTTCAAAAGTGCCACTCACATGGCAATTCATGATCACAGGTACGGGGTGCACTCCTCTGGAACTACTTGAACGTGTTTTAAAATCCTGCAAATATGTTTGTGTCAATCACGGTGTTTTTGATAGTGTTAAATTTGCCATTTGATTTTACTACCGTTTGTAATTTACAAAAGTCATTATGAGGTTTGTGTAATTTTAATGGTAATATTTTTTATAGACTCTGTACATGTTTTATTGTTTCTCCTAATGCGATGGCGACGCGACGGCAACGCGGCGACGAACGCACGCGACGGCACGAAACCAACCGACCGCTTTTATAATGAGGATCCGTTCAGACTGCCACCAAAGAGCTTAAAACTGCAAGAGGTCCGACTGCCCTGCTTTTGTATGCAGCAAGGCATGCAGGCAATGGAACGCTAAAAGTACTGCCACGAAATAGGGGGCGCCCTACACATAATTTATAAACGCGTGCGCGTTGCTCGAATCTTAAAGACCACGCCCCTTCATGGAAGTATTTTTGCGTTTCAACGAATCCATAGCAGTCCGACCTCTTGCAGTTTTATACTCTTTGTTGCCACTGACAATCAGCAGACGGCGTTACGTCGTCTACCGCTCGCCGGAAGCATAGGTGGATCGTGCGACGGTCGTACCACCGTCGCAGTGAGTGCCCGTCTGTGTAGGGAGGTTAATAAATGATTGATTGATTGAATAATAATTGTGAGCGGGCGCTCTAATTTGAGGAGAGTTCCGAAATGTACAAATCAGTACATGTTTTAATTAACTAAGCCTAATATATGTACATAAATTCAAAATAAACCAAAAATACAAGTACAAGTAATATTGTGGTACTAGCCACATTTTATATTTGTATATGATTAAGTTGTTTAAAAAAAAAAAAAAAAAATTAATCTTGATAGGCCTACATAATTAATTTTATTAACGGTATTATAAAATTTAAGATATGTATTAATAAATCATTATGGACAGAATGCCAATAACAATGTATTTTATTAGTTTGTTCGATTTTTCTAGTTATTTTCATACACAAACTATATTATAATTATCTTTGCTACCATCAGAATATTACGCTTATGCGCTTCCACTCGGATCGAGTACCTAAAATACATGAACAAAAATCATTTGAGGACATTAATTTACAAATAACTGGGAGAAAAACGTCACACCCTGTCTCACATTTGAGCAATCACTCTGTATTAATGTGAACTCGAATATAATCAGAAAAGCTACCAGCAGCTACATACAGGCATCCAGCGCATGCACAGGCCATAGGTGTTTTAAAGTGATATGTATGTGTGTGTATTTTGAAGTGATATATACATATATATCTGGTCAACCTATATATTATTATTATATCATTTCATAATACTGTACTTTCTTATATGCAATTTTATTGTTTAATAAAATAAAGAATGACAAGATTATTATCATTAACATTATTATTATTATTATTATTATTATTATTATTATTATTATTATTTATTATTATTATTGTTTGTTATCGCACTATTATTATTATCATTATCATCATCATCATCACCATTGAATTGGATTTATTCGGTGTAAACACCAAGAATAGTCCACGAAAGTCTAGAAGAAGACTTGTTCCCCAGTGGGGTCCACTTATTGCCATGGGTAAAATTATCTTGCAAACGTCTCTCTGTGGTAAAAGGAACTAATGGTTTACTGTTCTGTATCATAACAAATACTATCAATCAAGTATGGCACACCAGAAAACCCGTGAACTTTCTTAGTCTCTAAGGACTAATGATTCTATTGGATGTTTAATGGAAACGCCACCTTTTTGCGTAGAGAGTGGACAGAAATAATTCTGTGCGGTACAGAAATAATTCTGTGTGGACAGAATTATTTCTGTTCTGGACAGAATTATTTCTGTTCTGTGAGAACATAGAGAATAGTTAGAAAGTAATAATTCTGTAGTACATAATTATTTCTGTTAACACACAATTAATTATGTACACAGAATAGTATGACAGCAATAATTCTGTGGTACATAATTATTTCTGTAACCACAGAATTAGGCCTAATTATGTACACATAATAGTGTGACAGTAATAATTTTGTGGTACATAATTATTTCTGTAACAACAGAATTAATTATGTACACATAATAGTTTGACAGTAATAATTAGCCTATGTGGTACATAATTATTTCTGTAACAATAGAATGTCTATTTAAAGACATAATTAGCAGTGGCCAAAACGGCGTCCCGTAATACTGAGGCCTAATTTCGTCTCAACTGTGCTTCAAAACTCAAATACTCCAATTGTATTTTGGACGTACACAAAGATAATAAATCACCCCCAGCCTTTTTGTTTGTTTAACCCTTATAAAGTTAACTGTTTACAGTTCACAATTTCACTGAAAGTTGCAGACGCCTTCGGAAGGTACAGGTACGTAGGCCTATTATCTTTGCAGTACTTCACAAATTTATGATACCAAGACCTAGTTGTTATTTATTTATTACCAGATAATATACTTAAATCACATTTTTTTTTTCTTAGTTAAGGTTTATCGATTTTAGCAGACCATTATTATAGGCCTAAGCCTACGGTACATCGTATTTTTGGGAGTGATTCTGTACCGGATGAAATACTGAGCTAATCCCTATGTGCATAGAGATATTTTATATGATGGGGCGTTGATTAGGCCTACCTTTGCTCAATCATCATAGAGATACTAACATTTTTTAATACTCGTTATAAGCTATACTGGCCCATAAGCTTATAAACAGCCTGGCAATCTTGTTATAGACAAACCATTTAGGCCTACTCCAAGGTTTAAGATTTACACTTTTTTTTTTATAAGAACCAGTAAAATTTTTCCCAGGCTCAGTGTTCTTATTTTTTTGCCAATTTCAGGCTCAAAATGTTCTTATTTTGTTCTTATGTTACACACTTTTCAAAGATACAAATGTATTATTGTACCAGTATACACTGTACTGGAATGGAGGTAAAAGTGCCCCAGGAAAAACTGGCCCCGAGAAAACGTCCCCAGAAAAAAGTCCCCGGTAAAAATGGCCCCAAATGACAAGTAGGAATACTTTGCGAAAGCTATTATTTATATATAATGAAATGTAAAAGCAGTTATTTATATATAATGAGTTTGAAGTCAATTCGTTATTTATATATAATGAAATCAGTGAACTTATTATATATAAATAATTGTAAGTTACTTTTCATATTTATATATAATGATTTGTTACCTTTTCATTATTTATATAATGGAATCAGTGAACTTATTATATATAAATAATTTTAAGTTACTTTTCATTATTTTTATATAATGATGTGTTACCCCTTCCTTATATCTATACAATGAAACCAGTAACCTTATTATTTATAAATAATGTTCGGTTACCTTTTCATTATTTATATATATAATGAAATCAGTACACTAATTATATATAAATAATTAAAATGTTAACGCAATTATTTACATATAATCTTTTAGACGTAAATGCATTATATACAAATAATGGGTGATCTATTCAATTATATGTTAAATAATGAATTATATATAAATAATTGTCTTAAATGATAAATTTACACTTGGCGCCTCATATTATGATACTAAATTCAATTACCTTCTTAAATATTTGGAATAAGCACTTTTGAACTCATAAAAAACATGCATTCTGTTCCTTGTAGAATGAAATGGGCATGATTTTGAAGAGGTCACCTCACTAAATCAAGCCTCAGAAATAAACCAGATGAGATGTCATCAGGGTACGGCAGGAATAATATAGTATATTAAATACTCTTTCTTGTAATATACAACTCGACTTGATTGGTGTAGGTCCTAATTACGCACTTTTGCTTCTAAAAATAAGTGTATTTTTTCACAAACAGTCTTTCCCAAGTAGATATAATAATATAATAATTTTATTGATTCTGTACAGACACCATTTACATCAGCGGCGCTCAGTGGTGCGTCAATCAAGAGAAATAACTTAAATGAAAACTAGCAACTTAACTACAAAAAAAACTAGGTACATTAAGAAACACCTTATACTGCTTGTATACATAAACTAAAATATACCCTCATAAAGTAGATGGGTCAAGCAAAAGCCGGTTTTGGATTACCGTTTTAGGACACGTCTATTTGATACGAGGGGAGAATGTCTAAGATATTTTTTTTGAAAAAAAAAAAAAAAAAACCCGCGGGAAATGTTATCGCATTATCACGTGTGACTGCACTTTACATTTACTGTACTTGTAATATATGCTACTTTGATAATCGTCTAGTAACAATTCACTTTGTAGGTTTATGGGGTGTGCATGAACTGTATTTCATCAAGTAGGTATTTTCAATACCTCAATGATTTCATTACTCAATTTGGATTCTCAACCAATCAGAAGCATTGTTTTTTATGTTTGTTTTTCTCTTTCGTGGCGTGACCACCACCTTTATTCAAAGCAGCACAGGATTTCTTTGTATTTCAAATAGTGTTTTTTTTTTCAATTAACCTTTGTATTCTATTTATACCAGTTTATATATTTTGCTATTTTTATATAATTAGGCCTATATAATTTTATAAAAATGGATACACTGTCATTAGTATGATAAGAAATAATACTAAGCAAGGAAAATAACAGGCTTATTAGCAAAACAATTATTATAATAATGGCGATTTGTTTTATGATAATTATATGTTAATTTTTAAATGTTTGTTTTCTCTTTCGAGGTGAAGTTACCACCTTTATACATCAATACAAATAAACCATAATACAATATTAAATTATAAATGTTTATCATATAAAGGTATAACTTGTTTGTTTTCATGTTATTTTAACTTTTGTATAGCCAGTACCACAAGTAAGGTTCTGTTCTTAAATAGCCAAAGCCTAAATTATATCACGCAGTCGTTTAAGCCAAAACGTATTGAAACAATTTTAAAAATACTGCTATTCCCTGAGAGTCCCCAAAATAATTTTAAGTTCTTGTTTTCATTGTTGTCACGTAATATAGGAACAACCATTATGGAAACATTTGCAAGACTTGACGAAGAAAGCGGATTTCATCTGCTATTGACGACATCAAAAGAAATCGTAGACCGCATGAAGACGTTCAAAGTCAGAGATGATGATGTATGGGTCATAACGTATCCAAAATCAGGTATTATTATTCATAGTATTTACTTATTTCAGGCTTGACTTCACCATCGTGTCTTTGCGTAGCCTGGTTTCCTGATAGCTCCACTGACGCTAGTGTTTTCAGTGCAATCGTTGTACCGCGTAGCTGTCTCCGACGCAATCGGTAAAGCTCGGTTTCCTACTATCGCTCACCCTCGCCGTCAGTCGTCGGGCAGGTTGAACCTGGTTCAACTCTGCCGATTGCGTTGCAGACGAATCGGGGTGCCTTCCCGATAGCGTCAGGGCAGCTAGCACTGCACCTTGATTCGTCTGCAAGGCACTCGGCAAAGTTGAAACAGGTTCAACCTTCCGGGCAACTGTCGCCGATAGGGTGAGCGATTCTATGCATGGGCGTCGATCGGTAGGGGACACTTTTCAAAGTAGGGGGGGGGACATCCTATCAATTGTCTTCCCCCACTTGTCACCAATCTTCTATAAGTAAAACCCCACTTTTCAAAGTAAATGGAAAGAATAACAATTACGCATTACTGTTATGAATTTTGTCTATTCACTTTTCCAAGTGCGGTGCGCATTTCCGGACCAAAAAACCGAGTAAAAACGCAATTTTGTACAATTCGTAACCATCTCAGTAACCACTACTTCGATTTGATGGGTGCAACGGTTATCAGAGGCTAAATTGTGAAAACAATGTACTGTACGTTGTTAAAATTGGAAGCGTGTAAACTTATTAGGCCAATATTTTTACTCAAAAGTGCACAATTTTTACTATAAACGATTTATTCCTTTTGTATAGGCCTATTATTACCCGTGTGTTTAATCGCATACATAGATTACTATTTTTCTTAATTTCCAAAAACTATAGTTGGTCAATTATATTAAACAAAAATTATACATCCTTTGACACAGACAGGTCTATCTATTTCGATTTATTTAAGTAGTGATACCACAAGTCAACCTCCAGTGTTACGTTGACATAATCTCAAAATGACGTCACAATAATCACTGGCGGATTCAAGTGGGGCCGAGCCGACCCCCACCCTAAATTTTTCGAAACTATGAAAAAATGGAAAAAAAAAAGAAAAAGAAAAGAAAATTAGAATTAGAATTTAGGTCTGAGAGTGCCATTTCCGGCCATCTAGGGGTGTCATAATAAAAAATGTTCTTAACTCAGCCCCAACTATGGTGGGGCTGAGTGGGGCCCCATCCCCCTATTTCGCTTTTCTAGAGCCGACACTGATAATGATAAATTAGGTAAATCACCTTTATGTTTATGAAATCAAAATGTTAACTAATGTTCAGTGAGCTTTCTATTTCCCTATTGTTTGATTGTAAATTAAACGGTACCGGTAGTATTTCAACTAACAATGGTGTAGTCGCCATACTACTTGCACAAAAGTGAAATTCAAAGGGAAAAAGCCCTTGATTGATGATTTTAAAAGTACTGTACATGCAAAGATACTAAATTAATGATTGTTTTAAGTTTATCTTATTTGTTTTCAAGGTTCGAATACGTCACAAGCTAATCAATTGATAATAAATCATTATTTTTTTAATGTTAGTTTGCACGAAATAAGCCGGCATAATTATGATTTACCAGGATAATTTTAAAAACTTGTTATGATGAGTATTTCAGTGGCAGATTCTAGGGGCCTAGCAGGCCCACCCTCCCTATTTTTTTTTCTTCAAAATTTGAAAGTAGAGAAAAATGAAAATTATATTCAAATTTAGTCTGAGAGTGCCATTTCCGGCCAACCTGAGGTTCCATAATCATAAATGTTCTTACCTCAGCCACAACCATGGTGGGGCTGATGTGGTCTACCACTCTCCATCTGTAAAAGTCCCTCCCCAAGCCTGTTGCGATAGTGTGTAGCGATTGTATTTTAGTATCCTGAATGTCTCCTTACTACTTCAATTTTCGTGCACTAATTTCCAGGTACAACGTGGATGCAAGAGATTGTTTCTGCAGTTTGTGCCGATGGAGATCTAGAAACAATCAACAAAACATCTTTGACTGAACGTGTTCCGTTCATCGACTGCGTCTTTCCATTTGACAAAAGACCACCGTACATAGACCTCGAAGAAATGACATCTCGTAGGCTCATCAAAACTCATTTTCCGCATCAACTTATCCCTCCTGGTGTCCTGAAACAGACTCCAAAGGTCAGAGCAGATATATTGTACGCAATTACTGTAGCATCCCTATATAGTTTGTTTTAGTTCTACGATAACGACGTGAAGATCGCGCGTACCACGCGTACGTACACACTTCCGGAAACATTCACGCTTTAGTAGACATAACAGATACAATACGAAAGCAAAATGAAATTGATATTCAGCATCATTATCAGTTATTTAACATATATCAGTTGTAGGTCTAATTATTTTTACGTTTAAACTCACAATTTTCTAGTCCACAGTTATACCGTACTATAGCTTTCGATCTATTAATCGAGCCGGACTGAACAAGTAGCTTTGATGGCTTACGTACATTATTTACGTGTTTATGATTGGTCAGAACAAGGTAATTCAACAGAAGGACGCACATCTCCGCTCTCGAACATAGTGCGTGCGTACAGTCCTTTGATCTTTACTGTGGCATCGACAATCCGATACTAGTTGCGAGTACAGCCGTCAATTATGAGTCTATGCGTGCCATTCGTTTTATGGTGTTAGTTTTTATTTTATTAATTGTGGGTACTTCGCAATGTCTGTTACATCTGATTTTTTTTGACCGCGAACTTGTTAAATGCTTCTATAAACTACAATTTGATTTGTGAAAATTGACCAAGAAAATGAAAAGTTATAACAATTTAAAATTTACAAATTTTATAAAATTTCATGTTCTTATGTAACATTAATCTGTCATTTTGACAATGTTGGCATAAGGTGCCGAAAACGAACATTTGAGTATATACCTGTCCATTTATTAATTTTTTCTGCGAAGTGAGTCTCATGAACGACAATTCACCACAATTTTGGTAAAATTAATGTTGAAATGAAGAATATAATTTCAGTCTAATGTTAGTGCAAAATATAATTAGGCCTTTGTAATCACAGCACAACGCGCGATTATCATGGCAACTAACACGCACGTGAGTAATTCGTCACGTGCGCTGACGGTTTATGGTCTGGTTGCTATGGTTTTTGTGACGTTCAGCGTGTAGGGACGCACGTGCGCCTAGAATGTCGATGCCAGAGTTAAAGGCTACGTTCAGACCTGTGAGATACGCTAGGCGTATCTAACGCCGGGCGTACGTTAATCCATGGCGTAACTAGCGAGATGTCCAGACTGGGCGATTAATGAACGCTAGCGTAAGT
>NW_022757233.1:342986-372555 GCF_011630105.1 Anneissia japonica
GTATTCGTAATTCGCGCATTTTATTTTCTGTTTACATCTAGGTTTATTTTGATTGGTCAAATCTTGGCTGAGTTCAAAATCACCGATGCGTGACTGTCGTAAATCAGTGGCGTACCTAATCTGGGGTCTGTTGCTGGATTACCGTACGCCAGTGATTGCGCAATAATACTGGCGTTCGCTACGCCGCGCACAAGTTCACACCACTCGATTAACGTTACGCTAGCGTAAGTCGTTGTGTCTGAACATAGCCTATGGCGCGAATTACGAATACGAATATTTCGCGCGAATACTTACGCTAGCGTTCATTAATCGCCCAGTCTGGACATCTCGCTAGTTACGCCATGGATTAACGTACGCCCGGCGTTAGATACGCCTGGCGTATCTCACAGGTCTGAACGTAGCCATACTTTTGATGTCCCGAGATGTGCGTCCTTCTGTTTAATTGCCTTGGTCAGAAATACGCCCTGACGAAACCCAAACCACAGATCTCATCCCAAACATTACGAATATAATTATGCATGCACATATGCCTTAAATGACGTCATATCGTTCTAGATTACTCGTCGTCGCAGATCTAAATCTCACTGATGACGATCATGAAGTTTGTAAGTAATCAAAATGTGATATTATTGTACTGTTATTTTTTCAAGGTTATTTACGTCGCACGCAATCCAAAAGACGTCATTGTATCCTGTTTTTATTTCTTCAACGGGTTTATCTCGGAACCGAAACTCAAGTGGGATGAATTTTTCCAACTATTTATTAAAGACGAAGGTAGAATGGAAACAGAATAAAACAAACTAGCTTGTATATTCCAAGTGTGCATGACTATTTTAAGGGTCCAGGCATAAACGAACAATCGTACAACTTGTAATATGACGTTTCCAATTTCTAGAAGACTAGATATTTTATTTTAGTATATATTTATATATGCATTGACTTTTGACATGCGCATTTGAAACTACGAGATCGCTGAAAAAATTTAGAAAATATTCAACAAAACTATATCCTCCGATATGCACATATATTCAAGCTAAAATGCCACAATCTTCAACGAAAGAAATAAACATTATGAGCATCACAATCATGGATTAATAAATGATTTACAACATAGAGTCCAATTTCCAATGAAGATGAAGGTACATTAATGTATTAGCTTCACTATTTACATTCTAAATGAATTACCTTAAATTACATGTTTACAAAATATTTAATTTCAGTTCCTTATGGGTCATGGTTCAACCACAATCTCTACTGGTGGAATAGGCGACACGAAGCACACGTGTTGTTCGTAACTTACGAAGATATGAAAAAGGTGACAAAATAGTAGTAGTAGTAATAAAGTAGTAGCAGTAAGACCATAAGATGTAGCAAAAAAGTAGCAGTAGGCCTAGCAGCTGCAGCAGGACTAGCAGTAGTAGTAGCAGCATCAGCTGCAATAACAGTAGTGTAGTAGATGTAATTCAAATGACAAATATGACTGATAGCGTAACTTTTTTTCACCAGGACTTGTCAAACATTGTTCACCAAGTGAGTGAATTCTTGGGGCATGTCCTGAATGAAGAAACAGTCGCTCGTATTGTAGATCATTGCTCATTCAGCAGTATGAAGAAAAACCCGAAAGTAAATAAATCGGAAGATGTCATGTTAGATTCAGCTGATAGTTCTGGCAAAAATATTCAGTTCATGAGAAAAGGTGAGCTTGTAAATATGTATTTCCCCGGTATATGTTTAAAAAATAGTAACTACAGAATTGAAAATTGGACGGACGTAGTAAATGGACAATAAGATAGTCTATACACACCTGCTAAGAATTTGATCAGGCCGCACAACTGTAAAGGTGTAAAGGAAAGCCTTAGAAATGATAAACAATTTTAATATACACTTTTAATATAACAATAGAATATAAGCACATATAAACCAATATCGATTCAATTAAACGGTAGCCATGATAGCCTAGAATGTAAAATAAGTTACTTAGACATATCGCCTACTCTAATAATAATAATAATAATAATAATAATAATAATAATAATAATAATTATTATTAGGCCCTACCGTATTATTTATAAAGCGCCGGTATCCGTTTCAACGAAAACGATCATGGTGCCCCTCCACATATAAGTCAAGAAAGAAGGAAAATTAATGAAACAAGAACAACAGTTACAGGATTATATGAGCCGTACTTGGGTACTCTCCTTATGTGGGCATGAACACACAGATACTCCACATAATTACTCCCCCATTGATTGGAGAGCCACTCAGACAGTAATTAATTTTACTTTTTGGTAATCCTGCCGGCTCTTGGAGGAAACATGGATTACCTTTTTGAATTTTCTGAATATTTTACTGCATTGTTATGATTTTTAAAAAAGGCGAAATAAATGAAATGAAATGAAATAAGACCATTTTACTCTAATACTCAACTAGCAATGTTTTTTTTTTTTTTTTTTTAATCTATTTCCAGGGATTGTTGGAGAATGGAAGACTCACTTTACAGTAGCTCAATGTGAGCAATTGGATAAACTCTATAAAAAGAGGTTACAGGGGACAGACTTAACTTTAGATGTATTCTTTTAAAATATTATCAGCGTAGTGAAGTCTGAACACTAACACAAAATAATTGTAAGAGGGCGCTCCAACTTTTTAGTCAGAGCCATGATTTAAATTTACAGACGCCATAGATATCAATGACAAACATATATTTTGTCATCTTTTCTATAATTATCATTGTGCAGTGCAGGTCTCTGAATTGAAAAGAATACTTCTGGGACCGAGGTTTCCATGGTCTCTAGAAAGTTTGGTCTCTAATTATAATAATAAAGATAAAAGAAATTTGTTAATATTTAATTTGAGATCACAGAAAAGTGCTCTTTAGGAGGTGTTCTTTAGAATTAGAGGGAGACATGTATGTTTCGATGGAGAATGAGTTCTAATACAGTACGGTAGTTATGTTGAAAAGGCTAAGCCTGATTAGTTGTGCTGTTTTATACAATTGTATTTTTGATCTAAAAAAAAGTAATGACATATTTAGATCTAATAAGAAGTGTGACAAAACGAATAGCTACTCAATTAATACACATTATATATATATCGTAACAATGTATTTACAGTAATTGTGTTTGTTAATTAAAATAATTTGTACATGTAGGCCCATGTAGAAATAAATTATAACTTTTCTATCATTAATTACAATTTATTGTGTTATAATCAGAATACAAGTACAATTTTGAAAAACAAAAAATACCACATGGAAATAGAAATCAACGTAAATTCGTCTTAAGTCCATTTTTTTGCTTAAGTCAGATTTATTAATATTACTTAGCTTAAAAATTGCTTAAAATTAAAAAGTCAATTGTATTGCATGCGCCATCTAAGACCATTTTTAAGCTAAGATTTTGCTAAGATGGTTTGATAAATCAGCTTAAGATATTTGCTTAGGGCCATCTTAATTTTTTTGACTTAAGACATTTACTAAGCTGAGATTGATAAATCCCGGGCCTGAATCTCGACCAGCCACTTACAAAGCTCTTGTTTTATACGGATAGCATCAGGCCTAAATACAACTCAACATCTAGCTGCTGGTGTCTAAAAAAAAAAAAAAAAAAAAAGCCTTCCATCCCGAGATGCTGCTAGTGAGCATAATGAACTCATGAAGCCTTCCATCCCGGGATGCTGTTGGTGTAGTCAGAAATATCCTTACATGGCACCTGGACGATTGATTGCTCTTGGCCCCGTCTTTTTCGCATTCTTTGCATGATACTCGATTTATTTTCAACATGTTTATTAGAACGTTCCGTCTTTGAACTGTTGGTATAACAATAAAAATAACTATATTTATCAATGGTGATATTATTAATACATACGGTGTCTATTTAACTAAATATTTCACACGTCTGTTTACCAGTGAACTATCTGGATTGATCGTGTTTGATCATATACTACCTGTTTGATCCCTTTAAGTTAACTATTCGATGTTTTAATTACATTTTTTATGTTTTTTTTCTTCGACAGAAGCTATATCTTTATGATAATATGTTACAATTATTTTACGTTACGTTACGTACCTACAACAGCAACTGCAGCATCGGGCACAAACCATTATACATACAACCAAAAGCAATACACCACAAAGCGCACTTATTCCAATAGTCAGGAAAAAGAAAACTGGAGAAAAACACAATAGTATCTTGATTGAGGTCGCCTACCTTGTTTTTTTTTTAACGCATCTTTCATTTTTCATGCATTATCAAATAGATATACGAACAGCAATATCACCAGACTGATGAGGATGGCCCACAAAATATACGCTGTAGGCCTACATTAATTTCAAAGCGACAAAGCAAACTAAAAACACGCTTGGTTTATACAGTAGTTTAGGTGATTAAATAAGCGGTTAATGCACTCCATGATACAGATTGATGTTACATTGGCCCTATATATTGTCTTAGGCCTATAGTAGTAATCTCCAAAATTGACGGTATTAATTTTGTAAAGAAGGCCCAATACTTTGCCAAAAAAGCCCAATTCGAAAAGAGAGGCCATCCAAAGTTCGCAAAAAAAAAAAAAAAAAAAAAAAGCGCCTAGGTCTTAAATTCGAGGTTTTACACTATTTCTAAAAAAAAAAAAAAAAGGAGACAGAATTAACAGGAAGAACCAAAAGGTGACACAGAGGACGTGTGAAATCTATGCGAATTATTACAATTTGTGGAAACGACAACACAATCGTAGCCTACCTGGGTGATCGTCATCGTCGCCACCGCGTTTGTGGTCGGTTGTTAAAGCAATTGTTTCATCCTCGCTCCGATTTTGTACAAGCGTGGTGATGGTAAGTGTGTATGTGGTATCGGGTTTTAGGCACGTGATCTTGTACATGGTATGCGTTTCGATAAAACGCACTACATGAACCAATGATGACGAGTTAACTTTACTGTATGAAATCTGAGTTAGCGATACAAACACAGATGTATTATTAATTGTTTCATATAATTTAAAATTAGGAAGCATAACAAAAGCGATTTCAATTTACAGGTCTCCATCCAAATAAAGACAACTTTGGGACCGTGTTTCCATGGTCTTTGCCTTTGTGTCTAATTATAATAATGAAGATAAAATACATTTGTCGATTTGGGACCACAACAAAAGTGGTATTTAATTGGCGGGGACTTTCATTAGAGGGAGACCTGTATTCTTAAGTATATGAACCATGACTACCAATAGCAATTTAATCCATTTTAAGTGGTATTATTTTTATAGGGCCTATATGATATAAGTCTACAAAAAGTAAGAGAGAGAAGTTATTTTGATCGTGATAAAAATTCCCTGAGAGCCAAAAAACACTTCACTTCCAAAGCCTCATAAAGTCTGCTTTTTAAACGATGCCAGAGAAGCAAACTGTACGTAGGCCCAATCCTTTTATATTCGAAGCATAAACGTAGGCATACAAATGTGTAGGTGTAGACCTTGTTAACTTTCTAATAGGTCTAAGAAGCCTAGCCTACTATGTGTGCTCTTTTGTTTAAATTAGTTTCCCCCCTTTTTTTAATTCAATACTCAAACATAGAATAAAGCAAAAAACATAGACAATCAAGCTTGACTAAACTTAAAACATTAGCTTTAAATTTATACTGAAATGTAGTAGGCCTATTTTTTTTTATCAAATAATTTGTTTCTTTTCTAATTGTCTATAAAACTTTTCAAACAGAAAACAATTAGGCATAAAAACATAGACACTTAATTTTTGCATAAATTTAGCAAGTAGAAGTGTGCTGTATATTATAAGGCCTATTAGTGTCATAATTATATGAAGAAGTAATTACTTTCTCAAAAATAAATTGTATTTCTGAAAATGAATCTTGATTATATGCCTAAGCCTAAATGTATATAAAGTATAATTCTAGAACATTGCCGTACCTCTGCTAATGACGTGGTATTAGTATCTCTTACGTCCACACGAATGCTTGATGATGTAACGAACGATTTAATAAATGAGCCTAAAACAAATGAAAGAAAATATAAATTATAACAGCAGCTAGACATAATACTGTTAAAATATAACTACATGATAAAAAATAAAACTGCCGTTAAATAATATTGTGCTCAGTATTATAATAGGCCTACATTCATTAATGGAACAAGTCTAAAACCACAATACATAGGCATGATGACAATAAGCAATTAACAATAGGCCCTAATACGCCACGACCTCTGAACACAAGGATTCTGAAAATACTGTAAGATGGAAAATACAGTATTTTATATTTACGCAACAGGCCTACCAAGAACAAAAAATCCACCAAGGAATTCACATTCCAATTAAAATGCTCGACTTGGTTGATAATGATGATATATAATTGGTCGTATTGATATATATATATATATATATATATATACTGTCTCTAACAAAGATTCGCCTATATTAGCAACTAAGTAAACGTCGCGTGACCGCTACGAAAAATATAAATTCTTTAAAGATCGTAATTTAATTCAGTAATATTTACTCACCATCAGTTTTTTGCAATGAATTGACTAAAAATATCAAGAATATGCAGCTCTGTATTCCAATCGCCATGGCTACAGATAGGTGGACATGGCAGCTAATTATTTTTTTTTGCAGACGATCTACTAAATTGAGCAGACAACTTAGAAACTCGGAGTCGTTTACAATTGTTTAATAGTTTCCGCCTTTTTAAGAAATTATATCCGGGTCGTGATTTGTTCTCGCCACAAGTCAAAAGTAACACATGATGCAATTAAAAATACGTTGGTGTTGAACTTGGAAATTAATCACGTGCTCATCCTTACTAAAAATAAGTGCGTAAGTAAAAATACGCTAATCGGGTCTAGTACCGCAAATAATGCTAAGGCGTACACCGAGTAGGTCTACTTATTATTATCTTATTAATTATGATACATCCGGGTTCCGTTACAAAATGACGGGTTATTAATACGCCAGCAACAATTATAATGATAGGAAATGGTGGTTGTAAATCAACTGTATGGTAATCCCTACCAACCAGCCACTCCATCATTCTTGCAGATAACAGAAAGGTTTTCATATCTTTGAAATAGGCCTAAATACAATAAGATATGTGATCATAATTCATATGAAAATAGAAATAAAAGCCATAATTATATATCTATTTAGGTTTACGTAAATGCATACTTATGGTATTAACTAAAAGAAGTTCTCCCGGTAGATCTACTTCATATTTTGAGAGTTTCTGTTGGGGGTTCAACACAGATACTAAGAGTATTTAGTTATTTTAGTCTTTAGGGCTGCTGTATACCGTTAATGCTCGAATAACCGCCGCACCAAACGTGATTTATTTTACGTTAAGCGCCGCGGCGCTTAATCGAGAGTATATATTACTCTGTGTGTAATGAAACACTTTGAGAAACATGGTTTTAAATACAATGTATACTGTGTTAAAATAAATAAATAACAATATGACACAAGCATTTCGTTATAAACGTTTATTTACGATGACGTACCGGTAGGACCTACGATAGGACTACCGATACGGGAATACGTGAAATAGGTAGCATAGAAAGCGCCACGCCAATATTTTTTTATAAGCGCCGCTCTCGAATAAGCGCCGCACTGAAGCTTCCAAAATCGTTATATTTATTTGAGCATTTACGGTATAACTATGTACAGTACGCCTCATGCATAGGCATAATTGTTTAAAATTCTTAAGTTTCCTAACGGCAACCGCTGTGCAAACACTCTACCAAATTTATAGTACCCTTTTAATGACAGATTATGATAAAAACCCGTTACAAATAACAACAATCAGCCAAATTACCAACAATAAGTAGTGTAAAGATAAATTACCTGTGAAGAACAGAATATATTATTAAAGCTACATGATTAAAATATAATAGGTCCCTAAACCTAATAACCAAAATATCTAGTCTTTGAGTATAGAAATAGGCCACATCCAATAATGTCTATAATACAACCGAATTCCCCACAATTATTATGTTTTAAATGCGTAATATTTATGTTATAGTGTAAATACATATACATAATTAACAGTACCGGTAACTATTATTTGAGTATAACTATTTTTCTGTTGATTTCAATACGACAGATATATAAGAAATCCACCCTGAATGCGATTTTCTTTTCTGACGTGAATGTTTGGTGAATAAATATGAAGGAGTTCCGCATAAGATGGTATAATATAAATATTTGCATTACCAGCTTACAAAAGAACACAACGGGCCTAAATTCAATATTTGCTGGTTTAAAAAAAAATCTTTAGAAACGTTCAGTCCCCGGCCTCTCATCTACTACCATATTTATTACTCTGTAATATCCACTTTTAACATTGTTTGTTATATTGCCACAGATTGACCAATTATTTATTCATCACCACCAAAGAAAGACATATTTTCTCAATGTCAACGTATATTTTCTCATTACTTCTATTCCGACAACAGTTTAATAACGGATCTTCACAATGTCATCGAATGTTACGTAGCATCTCATCGATGTTATATCTAAAAAAGGCTTGACAAAACTCTTTTAATTTTATGCCATTTTAAAATTTAAATAGAAACGATGATTAGAAAAATGTATGCCTATAAATAATACTGTTGCTATATTCTTTGCAGAATTTGACATTGCCTATATCCTCAATTCATGTACCAATTGGTAGTATAGTGTAAAAAACTAAAATGTTATTCAGCTAAAAGAAAATTACCGTAGTTGTTTCGTTCAGTGTGTCATGTAATGTTAAACAAGCAAAGAGTTTCCTTAGTGGAAAATGATATTTTATGTTACCGTTGGAATATTATTTAATCATTTTAATAGTTACTTAAGTTAACTGAATTTTTGAAGTTATATTTTATGACAGACAGTACCGTATAGGCCTACACATACTTGTATCAAGTTTCAAATTACGGTTACAAGCGTTCGTCTTTTGAGGGAACTTTGACTAAAGATAGAGACCAGCAATTGAGTACAACCAAAGATAATAAATAGCAGAAGATAGAGCAGCTTCCCAATATTGTGGAACATTCGTTCGAAATGCATTATGGGTACACGGATAGCAATATTACCCCGTCCGCACGGCGGCACTATATATCAATAATAAAAGCACCGCTCGGGTTTGTTTATTTCCTGTAGTTTCTCCACTTAGTCAAATGGTAAAATTTTACCCCGCTCGCGGGAGGGCTAATGTTCCATTAATTCTAATGCAAATACGCGGAACAGCTCATTTTCCTGCAACCATTTTTAAACCAACAATATTGGATTTTGCTTTATGGTAGGTCTACAAAAATAAAGTTAAGTCTTGAATTGTATGAAATGAAGTCTTTCTAAGACATAGTTATCAGACTGTAGTTTAAATCTTATACAAAACCAATAGGCCTACATTTTATAAGGAAAATGTATACACTTTCGACATGGCAAACACAAGCACATTTAATTAAAGAAATCGGTTACAATTAAAGAACAATACAGTAATAGGATATGTATTGAATTTTGATATAGACTCATGGGATCTAGTAGACAGAAGTTCTGCACAGAAATTTCTTTTAAATATTGAATAATGTAGTATGACTATTGTATTGTCAGGTTTGTCAATATAAAGCACGTTTACGCCTATGAGTGTGTTGGTAATATAACGGTAATAGAATTTTACACACGGTAACACGATTAGTTCAAAGAAATTTCACGAGAGTGGGGTTGTGCACCCCTGTTCATAAACACACTCTAAGGCCTACAACAAAGGGCCACAGCAGCGGAATATAATCATAAATACCACAGATAATCATAAATACCACAGACCTCTCGAGTAATTGACTCGAGGGGTCTATTATTTAGCATGACGATGATTACTAGTATGATGATTATTGTTAGGCTAGCATTTTGAATCAATTCGGTTCTTAACACATGACACTAGCCTACTAGGTTCAGTGTATTTTTAAAAACCTTATTTAACAAACCTATTTTGTTTTACCAAGTAGGACCCAAAATACCTATGCTTAAATTGCCAGGTTTAAAGCTATAATTAACAATATCCATGTGGTTACCGCTTTACCAACCAAACTATATATACATATATCAAAATATATCATTCAGCAATAAAAACATCTACCTGTATTCAAGTAACATAAGATAATCACAAAGGGTAGGCCTACTTATTTGCGATTAAGGACCCTTTGTGGTTACCTTATGAAACATCAGATGATTTTTGTCCTTGTAAATGTTCGTTTGTTTTCTCTCTCCATTACTCTCTCATATTATTTGAATCTAATTAGTGAATATGATTTAGTTAAGATGTTCGTTTTGTATTTTGGATGTGCCTTTTTGATGCACCACTCGGAAACCAGCAAGTGGCACTTATTCTAAAGTGATCCCTAATAGGTCAATAAAATAATTTGCAAAAAGAACATGGTTGGTTAAATTTGAGATAATATTCCCTCATTTTTAGCATTTGCAATTTTGAGCTATAATTTTGATACAAGATAAGAATGCAATTAATGAGAGCCCCCACCCAAAATACACATTTTTGGGGCTTATGAGATTTAAATTACATTACTCTGTTATGTTAAAATAAATTTAACTATTGTCATATTATAGGTGTAATTTTGCCCTACCTGACGTGGAAATGTACTGAGTACCCAGTACGTTTGAAAAAAATTGCGAAAAAAATCACAAGTTGTTGTCATATTGAAAAAAAAAACAAACAAACAAAAAAGCACATTTTAGATATTTTTGTTTTAAGCTATATTTATAGAGGGTGACTATTCCAGTGTATCATAAAACTTTGGCTGATATTCAGGGGCCCTCTTAAATTAATGAAAGTGTCATGCTTTTATCAGCAAAGTTTCTTCATGAGGATTAGGGAGTGGTGTTGTTTTAAGTCAAGAAAAAAATCTTGCTTTCACAGGATGTGAACCCATGACCTTGGGATTAGAAGGCAAGCATCTTAACCATTAAACTTCACTCCATACTGATACCGAAATGATTGTATAGCAAGTAAGAAAGGAAACCACAAACTACAGGGTTTAAAATTCATACATCATCTCTTTAGCATTGATCTCATTTATACTCAACTAGGTTAATATCATTATCACATTTCATTAATATCAGGCTCAAAAGCTGTATGACTTAGCATCGTCTGAAGAATTAAAAAATATATATTCCGCCCTCTATTGACCGCTCTATCAATGCATCTCCAAATAAGTTTTGGAAAGCAGACAAAACTACTGTACAAAAATATTATATTATATACTGTAAGCAGTGGTAGATCCAGGAATTTAAAATGGAGGGGGCCCAGGGAGACTTAAAATTTGCAAATAACTTTCATTTTTTCTCGATTTAAAAAAATTTAGGGGGACCTTGGCTGGCTAGGCGCCCCCTTGAATCCGCCTCTGGTAAGCTGCAACTGCTTCGTACTGCACTACATCGAACTCACTGATCTGTATTATAATGGCTGGATTGCTCATTGGCTGGTTTTAGAGAAGCTACTGATGTCATATTTGGGAGCCCAAAACGTCACAATCATCATCACAGCGCAAAACTTTTGAACAGGTGTGACATCACCAACAACGCAACATCCCTTGGGCTTTTGTAAACTGAACAAACACCCACGTTGAGTGGTTAGAGGATGTGAAAAAAATCTTTCTTAAAATTAAAATACATAATTGAAAAATTATTGCAAGAATCAATATTTTTAACAATAATTTAAAGAAATGCCAAAACATACTTGTCTAGTGTGGTACGTCACTCTGGCTCTTGCATAATATGGCGCCTGTGGCTTTACTTTTTTCTGTACAATGATTGACAGATAAGCAATCCAGCTTTTATAATAGAGATCAGTGATCTTACTGCTCCCAGTGAAATCAAATGGTATCTTAGAAATGGTAAAATACAACCATTGTTTTTTAAACATTTTTTTTATTTCAGCAATCAAGTAACGGAACACGGTACATATTTCTTTTTGCTGTTGACATACATATGTAAATTGTTGAAGGGCATATGACTTTATGAACTGTTTGGATGCATAATAACAAGACGTGAAGAATTGCCAGAAGCAAGGAAATGATACGAAATAGAGAGTAGTTGTAAGAAGAGGTATATTGCTCACTTCTCATCATAAACAGCAATATTCATTGCTAAAAGCATAACCAAGTCAAAATATTACAATGTTAGGCATCTAGTTACATACAGACTAACCACATATCATGGCTCACCTACACCCAAGTAACACTCACTCTTGGATCACACTAGTAATTAGTAACATTTCAAATTTGGTTGTCTAGTGGTACAACAACATGCCAGCATACATTTTGTTTTCTACCTGAACAAACACGTTATATCATCATTGCAGACTTATAAAATCCGCATACGCCTTAAAACTAAAAGAAAATGCATACGTTTAGAGTCCGTAATGAGCCCAAAAAATCCGCAATGAAAATATAACGTGTTAACACCTTGCAATTGCTAATATTAAGTGAATTGATTTTATAAAAAATCCCTTTTAAATATTTCTGTTGTCAGCATTTTGACTTTTGTTATTTGTTGAAGATAAGGATGGGTAAGGTTTGTAATGTAAAGAGGGGGTAGAGGAAGGCATAGAGGAAGGTGGAAGGATGGATGGCTACTGTAACATAATATCATCACCTGATACAGCAAAGTACAGCTACTGCACTAGAGATAAACATAATATATTCATCTGATATAGCATATAATAAAATGTGGTTGATTTGTTATAGCACCCATCATTCTCATTATGATTTCAAGTCATATGATCAAGCAATGATCATGAAGCAGTTATCTTTGCTTGTTGTGTGTTCATCTGTAATTGTTGTATAATAGTTGAGTTAAGCTTAGCATGTTTGGTTGAGTCAAGGGGAAGGGGTGGACTCCCTTCCCCGATCCTGAACATCTTCCGCAGAACAACTCTTGTAGCCTCATCTTCAGCAGCTGAAACAGATTCTCCCGCAGCTGAAAAAAATTAAGGAAATTTATTACATTATTTAAAGCTTTAACTTTCAACTAAATTTCAAACTCAATAATTACCTTTTTTTTTTGCAAATTTTTATAACAGTAAGACTTTCTATTGTGTAATTCCTCAATTGTTGTTGGAAGTAAATTTTGTTTAAATATTAAATTGGGAAGCACTACAGTTACAGTTTTTTGTAGTGTTTTAATTGAAACTTACTTAATTATTTAATCACTAATTAACTGAGGGTCTCAAATATAGAGCTTTGACAGGAATGACCACCCTCACTAAAGTGTAAATAAATAATAGAAAATGATTTACTGCATTCAATGTTTAACTGCATTTTTAAAATTGGTTTTTCAGATTTCATTGTTAAACTTAGTGTCAACTTGCTACATACCCCAGCCAAGTAGTTGTTTGTCGCAGTATACACCCACTACATACACAGGAACAGCTGTGTTTACGCCAACCTGACGCATTATTCTACACAAAAGAAAACAAAGTTGAAAGTAGGTTACATTTTACATGTATTACACTAAAAAATTATACATGGAAAAGCAAGTCATAAACAACAAGGAAGACAAAAACAAGATGGAACAAACATGTAGATAAAATGTATCCACATAAATGTAAAACTAGAGCTTATATACACAACACTATGTAAATTGACTTTTTAATATTTTCATATTCTCCACATTGTGAGCTTTAAAATGATGGGTCATTTACTGGAATCGACTTACTGTTGCCAAATCTATATGAGTAGAAGTATTGTGGCTTCACTGCACTAAAGTATACAATACTGACACATTCTTATGCTAATTACTCAGTTCAACATATGTGGCAAAGACAAGCCAAACCAGTCACTCGTCGCAAATCCTGTTATGGAGATAATGGCCAAAACATGCTGGAATGTCAAAATTTTGGAAATCAATTTTATTGCACTAAACTAACCTCTATATATCTATACATCATGCTATGCTGTTATTTTCCTCATTTTCAATGTTAAAACAACAATTTTTAACAATTTGGTGATGGTTTCTGCCTAAGAAATGCCTGAAATCGTAAACTTTAAAGGCTGATTTCTAAAATATTGTTCTTTAAACAGCTGTATGTTTAAACTTGTGTAACTTCATAACGAAGTGTCGGATTATAATTTTTCTTTTACCATTTTATAGCTCTCATTTTACTTTTAAACCCTGTATTAATAACTAAAAATTGATTTTTCCGACGAGTGACTGGTTTGGCTTGTCTTTGCCACATATGGTGACAGTACGCTGGTTTTGAGATTGCATGCCTCATTTAATAACATCATTGCTACATACACCCTCTCAGAAAATATCAGTAATCTCAAATTATTCAATTTTTCTGTGGTTGAAATTCATCGTGCTGTTATATATTGAGCTGAATTTTCTCCCTTTTTTTTTTCAGGCCTGCCCATCACAAGATGTTTGTTTTTGAAAACAACTTCTCGGGTTCTGGCCTTCTTCCAATTTTTGTACTTTTTGTATTTGCAATTTTGTATTTTCTAGTGCCTTTGGAAGAAAATAAATGTTTTGTTGAATTGAATTGAATAGAGTACCAGTCGTGTCGTCACAATGCCAGGTGGTGCCTTCTGTTGTCAACCAGACGTTGGATACTGTTCATTATGCCATAATGACTTCATAGGCTTTCTTGAACAGGTATTTTAAAATCTAATATTTTACCATTAAAATGTACTAAAAACACAAAAGCTTGCATTATATTAATTATCGAACACACATTTACTCATCAATTAAAATTTACAAAGAAAAATTAAGATATCACATCTTAATAATTACGTTAGAAATTGAGATCAATGGTTTGTCAGTGGAGACAATGGGTCAGGTTTAACGCACTTTGTGTCGCCGATAGCAACGGAGTAGTATCACATGGTATCATGACGTAACACTGTAGTACTCTATATAGGTCAACAAAAGGAGTTAACAGTACTGTACCTTGGTTCTACCAGCTCTCTCTTATCAGCATCAATGCATTGCAGGAGGATCTTCATTGGATCAACTGGGTTCCATAGTTCCATTAGATCCTTTTCAATCAACTGAGTAAGAATGAAATCCTTCACAAAAGTGCCTGCGCTCTCTAGACCCTACATCACATCAAAACATTAGAAATGAATTTATAAATAATAATAAATGTACATTAACCTGCATTCACATCGGATCCGAACCGAATTCTGATGTGCTGAACACCAGCGTCCCTATTCTTACACACTGCCTTGATTTTACGTTTGGTTCGTAGGCCTTTCCGATCCAAATATTTGGATTCGGTGTGCATGTAGCTTTACGCTGTCCACTAGAGTGTCCCAGGAAATATATTTAAAACCCACAGGAAAAAAATTATTTTTTCATTCCTGACAATACCACTCAAAAAGTCTTTGATTTAATTTATCCAATATGCTCTTAAAATACATAACAAAAAGAAATACAGTAAATATGAACTAATTATATTATAAAAAAGGTATATTGGGAATAACCCTAAATTTGCAAAAAGAAAATTATTTCCATAGGGTTCTTTGAAATTGAAACTAATGACATCTCTTTTGGCGTTTGCTTGATTTGATTTTTTTATTTTAGAAATAAAAAGAAAATTGAAAAAAGAATAAGAATATTAAATTTCATTTTCCGCCAGGAACGAATTCATAAAATTTAATTTTATAAAAATTTGCACAGGGAAACCTTGTATTTTCTGAGACATTGTGACATATAAATGTTGTATGAAGAGAACAAAGAAAATACGAATGTCGCCCTCTACTAAGCATGTATGACACCAACAACCTTGCCCTAATTTTGCATTTTGCTAAAAGACAGAAAGCAAACACAACAATAAAACTTGAAAGCCTACTAATCCGGTAACCGCTTGTGTATCTAATTTTAAAGTACAAGGCAAATGGGATTGGTAGAGTAGTTTATGCACATTTTATAGTGTACGTTTTATTACTTCATCGTTATTCCATGGAGGAGATACAGGCTCAGTGATAATGATGAACGTGGAGCATTAACACAAGACCTATAATTGGAACGCTCACAAGTGAAATGCGTGCAGCGTTAATGACACTCAGATAAAAACAATTATACATGAACTCCTTATTCATGACCCTGCTTCCCTTTCACAATACAGTAATGCATTTAAAAGTTCGCATAATTTACCACTTTTATATAAGTACATTTAATATTGTAAGGCCCATTATGCTTCTTCTATTTTAATAAATTGCTAGTAATCAATTTAATATAAATTATACAAATGCTTTATAATTATTTTAATGGTACATTACGTGTTATAAAAAATTCAAATTAGTATGGATAAACCCCACTATCACAAAATAAATGATAAATGTTCATATATATTCTCACCACTATTAAGTAATAACTGATCACCAGATGTTGAAATTAATATATGAGTAAAATGTACAACTTTATCAACTATAGAAATAAATTAATCTTTATAGGCCTATTTGCTATAAAATACATTTAATTGCAATAGAATATGAAGAAACATACGTAAAATATACATAATATACATAAGTCATGCACATATTTACCAAAGCTTTGCAGAGGTATTTATTCAATTACTTTACTCACCTGGTCTTCTAGAAGGGCACCAATTATTGACATAAAAGTAGCCTTCAGAACTTGAGCAGGGATGGGAAATTCCTGAAATAGATACAGAAAAAGAATAACATGATTACCTTCAATTGAAGTGGTTTAAATGCATTTGGTTAACATCTATAAATTGAACATTAACTTATCTTGAACTTCAACCTGCTTTAAAAAAAAAAAAGGTTTAAAAAAACTTAACTACAGAGCAAGCAACTATTCAGTGTTGGAATGTCTGATTTCTTGTCATGCGAGCGTTAATAAATGTTTACATCTGCTTTGGAAAACCCAATATTTAGAAAAATGAAATTGATTTAATGATGCTGGCCTACTTAATGTCTGGAAAAGTCTAATACTTTAGCAAATTTTCCCCAATTCAGTTGATATTATAATTTAGTTTGTATTAAATCAGGTAAATACATAGAAAAAAATCCCCAAGATAGAGAATGTTGATTTTTTTGTTACTTTAAAATATTTTTTCCATACCAATTTTATTAAAAGAAAAAAAAAACGGTGTCATTTTTTTCTTTTATATTAAGTGGACAAGGCCTAGATTAAATTACACTTTTACCTCTGCACACAAGCCACAGCAATTAGTGGAGATACACACTTAGAGCGATAAATACACACTGAGCACCTATAAATGGGGGAACGACAACTCTACACCTCCCAAGGGAATAAAATGTCAAACCAAATCAACCAACAGATTTACAATATTTCAGCTCGTTCACACAATTCCTAAATCAAATGCAATATTACAGACAATACCAAAATCAAACAAACTTTATTTTCAAGAACAGTTCTTTTTTGCATTATTTCATGAAACCAAATAGGCATTGATACACCACAGCATAACATCTATAATATACATTCCTTCCATTCTTTAAACTAGTTTAAAGTTTGAATACTGAAGTATACAAAAGACATATTTTGTGTGATATTAGCCAAGCTCTCTTAGGCTAAACTTTATTGAGGCTTATGTTAGACCTTTCTGAACTTGCTATTCTACAGGCTCCTTATTTTTAGTATAGGTTTTAGAAGGGCCTAAAAATGCTAATTTGTAGGAGATTTTGGGCTCTTTAAACTAGACAGGCCACACCCCCACAAGGCTCGATTTGCTCACAAATGCAGCCCCACCCCCATCAAAAATCCTGCCTATAAGCCTGTGTAAGCGTACAGTAGTGTCCTGTTATAAAACATGATCTAAACATTTCCGACATTAAGTAAGTAAAGGAACAAATAAACGAGACAACAAGCAACATGAATAATGGTTTATCGGAACACAGTAGAGGGTAAGTGAGCGCACCATCTAGATTTTAGAATTTGTTTATCCTTGGGTATAATCCCACAAAAAAATTAACTTTATTCTCTGTTGCAAATGCAACGCTTACTGTATACTGAAGGAACTATGGTAAATTTTCTTCAATCTAATTCAAGAAAAAGAACTTACCAATTATAAGATGGATATAAAATATGGGGCAATCTTGAAATTAAAGTATTATTATAGGGAAAGGTAAAGTTGAACAAATCAAACAAAAATAAAAAAAAACAAAACTATCTCACTGCTACTGAAAGAAGATGAAATATAAATATATAGTACCTTTAAACCTAAATAGATTGAAACATACGATGTATTTTCAAATGCCCAACTTCGCACGGAAGAACAAAGAAAAAAGATTGAAAATGCATTTGGTCTTTAATCAGACTATAAATAAAAATGGCAAAAGTAATCAATTACCCCATTTTTACTGCCATTAAGTCTCTAGCTATTCTTCATCTCAACAAGCTTCGATGCGGCACACTTTTATACTAGATATAGTTTTGCTTTGAAATGGTTTTTACGCTCTCATAAGCATCTTTAGAAATGTCTCTTGGTGCACAGTTGATGTGGTTCTTTAATTACCAGTGTTCTATATATTTATTGTACCATATCTGTCTCTTATACACATCTAGATGTGTATAAGAGACAGGGCTAATACTTTTTATATTTAAGTCACATATAAGAACATTTATTATAGAAAAAATAACATTAATATCACTATTAAGTATAAATAAATATCACAGGTTCGAATCCCGTCACAGGAATTTCATTACACAATTTGTTTATTTATAGGATAACATTCGTTGAGAGCTATGATACACAATGTACTATCATGTCCTTTATTCAAACACTGTATTTACCTTTATTTGATGATTTATGTATAATTTAACAGTAACGGTGTTAACGGCTATTTTGATTGATATTATGCTACTAAATGTTTCCAGCTGTACCTATTGGTATTTGTGGCATACTGTAGCATACAGACTGTTCTGAAAAGATTATTGTGTTGTTAAGAATACCTCAACTTTTCAATAAGATTGCTCTACTCGTTTTCATACTATCCTGTATAAGAAATTCCAACATATGGTAATGGTATAGTATGGTGATATAATTATTTGAACTTACTGTATTTTACATAAAAGTAGCACTTGTCAATCTGATGGTGCATTCAAATTTTAAAATTTATAAAATCCCTAGAGGACGCGAGATAGGGTAGTACCGATATGGATTTTAGGATTGTTTTTACTACAAATACAGTATACCATTCTCAAAAAAACCAGCTTGCTATCATTAATTTCTAAGTAACTTACTTCTATAAATATATATATACCGGTATAAATTTTTGTTGGGAATTGTTTGCTTTATCCCCTTTCCAAACTCTTCATAAATATTTATAACCATATTCACTTCCTTAGGTAAACAGTTGATCGAAAATGACAATGCAGTCTACTAACAGAATGAGAGGAAGTATAGATGGGGGAAAACCTTGGAACAATCTGGGAATGGATGGATAATGCCAGGAAGTTGACAGGGAAAGCGATTAACCCAGTATCTGACCTTCTAGGCTGGTGAAGACATTCCCACAACTCAACTGTACATGTGGTAACCCTTACTGCTGGTAAAGACGAATATGATGTCAAATAAAAATTTGTTTATAACTTAACCAGCACACCAGGCAGAAATCCACTGCCTTATGGTCGATGATGTGAATAAGTAGGTGGAGGTTAGCTAACACAGCACTCTATATATCCACAGGCTTAGCCGAGTCAAGCAGTACATTAGAAAAGGCAAATGACAACCACACAGGGTATAAATCACTAGTTAATACCCGGCCATTACTAGCAACAAAACCTGGGTTCGATATATAGGTAGCTCTGCTAACTAGTTTCGCTAGCTGCTTATCTACACAAAAGCTTGTTCATATACGTAATTTGCCCTGGGCTACCATTATTAATGAATTATAAATCCATTATCTTAATAGTATAAAACTGAATTTTAACTAGATTATCAGTAAATGACTGCAAAGCATTGGGTAAGTTGCATTGCCTGAGAACAAAATGTCTTTTGACATGGGATCCATGTCAGGTCGAGTGACAACTGCTGGATTTCGCACAACTCCGGCTGGAATTGAACCAATGACAGCCTCATATCAGGACAGGTGTCTAAACCTTATGACCACAGCAATAATGAAAGAGAACGATCTGGCCAACAAAGGAATACTGTAGATTACAAAATCAATGACTAAACATGTATAGTGAAACTTTCATATCAAAATAAAGTTATTGTCTTAAGATGTTGAACATATGTATACAAATTGTAATTGTGTGTGTAAATATGATGACATGTTATAATTTGGTTTGTTAAGGAAATGTATACTAAACCATCATAAATATTATATTAATAATCTTAAAATATATATCATTTTCATTATATTTCATCATATCATGTTACTTTTTGCGTAGAAAAAAAAAACCTATTTGTATATATTTTCAACATTGCATTTGATTTCTATTAGATAATCTATAACTCAGCCCACCTGAATTAATAGATGAATAAATAAATAAATACATAAAAACACAATAGGCTATAAAGTCACTTTTAACTTCTATAACCCCCTAAAGCAGGAGATGAATTAATGGAAATCAATATGGTACCTAGTTAAGGCTATTCTTTAAATTATTTATCATATGCTATATTTTAATAATTATCTATTTTCCTTTATATATTATTTTGTTAAAAGCACCAAAAGCTATAGTTATATAGCATTTTTACTTGTTTAAAAAAAATGTACCACTAGGTAATTATTGAAGTTATATTATGCATTTCTGCAGCTTTTTATGGACAGGCTCCTTGGTTAGTATAAATATAATACATTTTATAGGATTAGTTATTACAATTAGTATTGTTATTACTGTTGTTATTATTTTCCTTTAACCTAAGTTACAGTGAATGGAGGCTATAGATTGTAGGCTATAGAATGCAAGTCCTCAACCACTGTCATTTAAAAAGTTGGAAAATCTAAAAAGTCACTGGTTCGATTTTTCTAAATCAATCCATATTTTCTTTGCTTCGTTAGTTAATAATACAATCACAAAGATGACTCATGACTGATTGTTTACAAAGTCATAAACAGACAACCAAATAGATGGACGTCAACATAGACAGATTGATAGATTAATGGATGGGTGGGTGAATGAATGAAGTGAGAGAATCGATCAGTTTAAAGTTTAAAGTAGGATCTATACACACAAGGTGGTGATAGGATTAAGATGATGACGTAGCCCATACTAGTTCCTTTCTTCGCAATGTTCCTAGAACCACCTCTGACAAAAAGGTGCGATGCAATCAAAAAATTTGGAAAGCGGATCTCATGATATAGTTACGTATAGGGATTTTGAGAATACATAAAACCAATCTGTATCTCTCGTTCTGGACACGACTCAGAGCTGCAATTTGAAAAATGTAGGGAGATTATTTAATACTAAAGCTTTCCTATTAAAATTTATGAAGCCAAACATTGTAATTATTATAATCTGACCAAAATAAAAATAAATTAAATTTGTAGTGACGTCACTTTGATGACATGAGCATTCACATACCTCATTCATGATACTATCTCACATTGTTGTTGTATAAAAGCATCCCTGAGTGTGCCCTGCATTATCTGCGCATGTTAAGCTTTGTCCAAACTATCAAATTTTCCTTGACAAAAAACTATTGTATACCCATATATGGTCATGATGTGCCTATATATGGTCATGATGTGATGTCATCATGACCATATTTAGGCATGTCACATGTTTTTGTCAAATGAAATTTGATAGTCTGGACAGGGCTTTACAGAGGTATTTAAACAAGTATAATGTTTTGTACAGTATACTCTTATGAATGAGTTGTTCTAACTTTAATTCCTGATTTGGGATGTGTCCACACTTTATCTAAGTGTATTTCCATGTGTTCGCCTGCCATTCTACATGTTCTTCCATAAAAAACACCTATTTTGAAAACACTGTATTGAAACTGGGGATAAGCTCCAGCCCCAATGAGCCCCGAGGCTTGGAAAGGATTTACTTGACTTTTTTAATCCTAGGAACCTAGGTTTAAAAAATGCTCAAAACAAGTCTGGGTTTCTTTCTCATGACTATAAATAACCCCACTTCCTAAAAAGCTTCATAACGAAACTTAGTATATTGAGCATTACTACGACACTCCCCATCCTGTATATGATGAGTTAACAGTTATAATTAGTTGAGAATGAAATAAAACCCAAACAAAATAACCTCGTCACCACAACAACTATTATTGTGTATACAAAGGTTGGCTATCTTTTCACCAGCATTCTTCGGCCCACATTTCCCTTTTAAATTGACTATCTTCTTTAGACCCATTGTTCAAGCTTATTAATTCATATAGTTCATGGCCTTCCTGCCTTTCCCCTATAAACAAATATCGAGGCAGACACCAAGAAGGGTTATTGAAAATGGTCAGAGCCATTGGTATTGGAAGAGTGACCATTACCACTATCAGTTGCCTATGATGACCTTCTATCTGTGGGTGGGTAACAAGGATCATAATCACATGATAGTAACTCAGGTATGAAGATACACCTCCACTGGTGGTAATTAAAGATAATAATAATTACTTAAAGATCATAAGTCGCAAGATAGCAATCGATGCTTAGAAAGGACAAGTCAAATTCGATGAAGCCTTCAACGAACATCACTTATGCCCGAGACGCAGATGATCACCAGTAATTATCAGTTGATTGCACTATTTTAAGATGATAGCAATTCGCTTGCTCGTCGCATCTATTTAGAGGCGTGCTTTGCACTTTTGTTGACCAGCGGCTAATAGATTGTAGCAGTTTTCTAATTGAAATACATGCATACACACACTACCATTCTCCCAGATGCCTGAGGTTGGTTCAAGGCATTGTTTAAGAATGGGTCAACATAAGTAGTGCACAACGGACTAATAAAAAAAAGCGTATGTTAGTGTTCTTTAAGTTGATGATTCTGTACAGTAGGCTCTCAATTTTGAATTATTGCACTAACACTTTTTAGATTACTTTGAGCTTAAGTGGTGCTGTGGAGCTTACAGCAGTCTAATACTCAGATACTTGCGCCATTGTAACCACCAACCTTAAGAACAGCACAGTATCAGATCTGTTAAACTGCATAAACTGGGGGTTGAAAAAAGTTAGGTTAGGAGTTAGAAAATGCATTGACGTACAGTATATACATGAACAACTATAAAAAGTATAAGATATTTTTTGAAAATGTGAAAATATTTATGGCAAAGGATTGCTTTTATAGTTTTTCCCTGTCAATTTTTTAATTTGTTTTTCAATGTTTTGATGTTGCCTTAGAAGTCGTATTATTAACTAAATAAGATGGTTCAATACTTTAAATATACATATCTTATTTTTAGAGATTTCAAGGAAGCGGCAGGTGTATTAAAAATAAAGAAAAATCTTTTATTTTTTTCTAAAATTTCCATTTTTTGTGGCAGTCGGTGCGATAATTGGTTAAAATAACATTTTATTTTTATTTGAAATCATCATTATTAAAGGCGGTGGGTTCGTTGAACAAGGTATAAAGAGTGTCTCGCCTTATCAACAAAAAATAGCAAAATTTTTGAAACGGTAAAAATAATACACATTAAAACTAATATGAAATTATAATAAAATTCTTTGAGAAAAACCTTAAGATTTGAACCCCAGAACCTCTAATCATACTTCCCATTAAATCAGTCACTCGTCACGTAGTTCTCTGTTACTTTTTATTTTAAAAATCTACAATTTAATTAATGCAAATGCATAGTAAAACAAATTGAAACTGATACCAGTGGGCAGAAATAATCAACCCTTAATAAATTGAATTAATCAAATAACTAATTAAAGGTGATGGAAAATGTAGAGAGTTAATATAAAAGCCATATTAAAGCAACCAAGGGAGTAACGAGAAGCTTTGTCAAAAAGGGTGTAAACATGAAATGGACTTCCTGTCAAATGATTAAAATCACTGGTTCATCCATGTACAAAAAACAGCCAATACAAACACACATTCAATTTAAATAATACAGTTTATTGTGCTAACTCTGACCTAATACATTAATAGATATTTCATTCAAAAATTTTATTTTATTCAATTAACCAGAAAAAATGCATTGTATTTCCTAAACTAAAAATATATAAATAATAAAATAAAAATATATACTGAATTTACATTAAGTGAAAATATATTTAAATAGCTGTTTGATTAAAATTCGATTGTTACTTAATGAGTTGTATTTTAACTCGACTAATGATAACTCATTCCGATTCTGTATGTTTCCTTGTTATGTTCAGGATATTAATGTGTGTGTGATTCAATATGAATATACTATACATTATTGTACTTGTACTGTAATACAAAATTATCATTATCATCGGCTTACTCTTGGATTCATTATGTTTTTGAATAACCCTTTGATATCTAGGATAAAGCAATCATCGGAAATTCCACAGGAATTAAACAAGATAAATATTTCCAAGTATTGTAGTAGTGTCAAAAAAGTAATGAGGATGCTGCGTCTGCGTGCCACACAACGTAAACGAACATGATACTGACACCCAAAAAAATTCTACACATATTCAGACCATACAGCATCCAATTTCAGGTTCTATCATTAATACCGAATTTAATCTCAAAAATTTTAATTTTCTTACAAACTAGCTGAGTCATTTATATTTGTCATCTAGCAAAGTTTTTTTTTTAGTGTGCGTTTTTCTCGTCACCGGATGATGAAATTGAATACTTAACTGTAGATTATTTGTAACCCTATAACCGTCAAGTCTCCCTTGGCAATCAAGCATTGTGTCGATCCATGTAAATTGTGCATTTTCCTCATAATTCTAACATACTTGACTTGCATCATCACAGAAATGAAACAAGGGACAAGTCCGTAGAGAAAACGCATGGATGTAGGTTGGGTGCAAAGCAAACTATGAACAAAATCTTATAGGTCAATCAATCATCATATTATTGATTATAAACCAAATACATTATTGATGTTATGTATTCATTTCATAATTGAAAAACTTCATATTTTAATACTATATTTTAAAAAAAAATTATTAATGATTAATAATGATTATTATCAATGTTATATGAAATACATTTTAATTTATGAGCTTTATCGAGTTCAGTAATCTATTTACATTCATGTTGTTAATTTCATTTTTCATTATAATTAGCAGTATTCCAGTATTACCATAATGAAATTGTCTACGAAAACTATTAAAATTTATAAGAGCTTTGTACAATTATTCATACTGTATTTGATTCATGTTGTTAATTTCAACTACTACTATTATTATTTGTAATGTACAGTAATTGTGAAATTTTGCCTGGAAGTTAAATTCACATACCCTTTCCTAGTCGGTAACACCTATTTCCTAATAATGTTGATTTATTGTATTTCTTGTTATACTTTAATTATTCACTATCATATATTCATTGTATCACTACCACCACACAACAAACAAAAACAAACTCCTAAATGTTGGTAATTAATATCTAATCTATTATCAATTTTTTTAATGACGCAAATCAACCAATCCTTATTGCAACAATCAAATTAATCCTAATGTCAGTATGTTTTCACCAAATATTTGTGCTGAATTTGAACAGACTTATAGATTAAATAATTCATTCATTCATTCATTAGTAGTGGATACCAAGAGAATCCTGAGAAATATTGGATTTAGATTAGATTTAATGACAAAGTTGTGGAGATTATATTATCTGTCAACAAATATGCTTCTCCTCTTACTTGATTTTAAATTTTACTCATTGTCATAATCATCATTATAATATCATCTTTCATCATCCATCATAATCATAAAAATATTATTCTCCTGATAAAATTTACAATGTGTTTGTATTGTTTTCTAACTTCCAGATATGAAAATATTACAAATAAGATTTAATTTTTAATTTTATGTGTTTATTTTCAGACATTTTTTGTAGCACCCTTATTATAATTACTACTAAAAGTGAAATTAATCAAAAATTGCAAGTAAAAAAGCAGAATTCTAAACATATACCCTCTATTCATTATCTAATTACATCGATACTGATTGTTATCGGCATCATCATCACTATCATATCTGCATAACTAGGTTGGGTGCAACAGTCTGCAAAGCGCAGGTTGATGATGGCTTTGGCTATAGTCCCGCTATCTGTCACACCAATATCTGGCGTTCTGTCAGTGGAATTGCACATTTCATAGATGCAGTTACTTAATTTTGATAAGTGTATAATAAATTATTCCCCAGATCTTGCAGCCACTCCAGTGCACTGTTTTCTTTCAGGATGTCTTGAATTGAGCGTAACAGACAATCGCGGGCATGTATTAAGCGTGAAGGTTACCCCAGAAGGCCTGTGTTTCCCGACTCGAAGATTCTATCTTTTTCTAACAGCCAATTAATTATATAAGGAACTTGCAACTTTTACTGCTTAAAGCAATACTGTAGTTTCAACAGAATTCAAATGCATGGTTACATTCAGTTTACATTTTTAGACTCTAAAAGATAGTAGATTGTAATTTACTTTTTCTAGCTATTTTTATTTAAGGTAATGCATTTATTTCTGGTAGATAATTATGCTCTATGATATACATTTTCAAACATTTTGTAATTTGTTGAATGTAAATATGACAGCATTTCCCCACTATACTATTGTTTTGTAATAATTCAATATTTTTCTTTTTTACCAAGTAAAACTAGATAACATATAGCTGTTTTCCTATATGGCCATGCAAAATATTACTTATATAAAAACCCATATATTTATAGTAATAACCATCATCTCCTATTAATTATCATTAGTATTAATATAATAATATGTCCTTAACTCCTAAAGATATTTATGTTATCACTTCTATGCAACATAATGTATCACAAAATAATGAGGGTATCACCATTGAATGCATTACTAACAATTCAATACAGGCCAGCCTGGCAGCCCTGGGCCCAGGGAGCGTAGATACCAGGACCCCAAAAGCAAAAATTAAATTTTTGTTTCCCAAAATAACTTTATTGATTTTAAAGTTTGTTTTATTTTGTCTCGGCTCCTACAGTATGCACTACAAAACCCCCCCCCCCCCCCCCGAGGTAGTGCATCAATACATCATGCCACACATTTTATGCAAGATCACCTCCCTAAGAAAATGATGATCTCAAGATCGCCTCCCCTAACTTCAGTGGGCCAACATTTTTCATTGTAGAGTTGTCTGTTAACACATGTTATGTTCGGTCCTGACTTGCACCTATGTTTTTGTCTATGGTTTTGTCAAATGTAAATGTATTGCACTACTAGTGTTACCAAATTTCGAGCTTTGCTCTTCTGGTTAATCCATATTTATATTATATTAATTTATCTTTGGTGAATAAACTAAATTTGAAAACTAAACATGAAACTTGATGATCATAATATCACCTCCATAAAGGTATGATCATGAGATCACTTCCCCAAATACGGTAATCACAACCATTAACAGGCAACATATCTCTTAACAAAAGATAACCCATCTTTTCTTTAACAAAACAATAGAACAAACCAATAATATCTCCCTATAACAAAACAAATAATCATAATATCACATGCATAAGGACAAAAAAAATGATCATTACCCCAAATAATATCATATCTCTAACAAAAGAAAACCTACCACACGTAACAAAACAATAAATCAAATATTAGACAAAGTAATAATGAGATCCCCTAACAAAACATGGTCACTTTTCAAATGGGATATAATACTGCAATGATGGTCAACCGTGAAATCTCACGGCTAGTCATACAAAGGGGATGAAGCTCCTCTTACAAGCTCATGCTATAATTATCCAAATGGTACAACCATAAATCACTTCATTTAATCTGCATTTATTTTAATACAAGATAAGATAAATATTTGTCTTTAGTACAATCTCCCACTTTTATCTGTCCTTTTAAAATGAATGTTTACATTACAAAATAATTATATGAATAATTACATTCTATATAATTATCATAAGGGGAGACTTTTTTATACGTTGTTTAGCCAGCCAACCCGCCGCCTGCCAGTAATCATTTCAAATAAAAATAAAATGTTATTTTTGGCCAATTAGTGCCAATTAGTCCACAAGAAAATGGATATTTTACTTTTTCTAGCTATTTTTATTTAAGGTAATGCATTTAATTCTGGTAGATAATTATGCTCTATGATATACATTTTCAAACATTTTGTAATTTGTTGAATGTAAATATGACAGCATTTCCCCACTATACTATTGTTTTGTAATAATTCAATATTTTTCTTTTTTACCGAGTAAAACTAGATAACATATAGCTGTTTTCCTATATGGCCATGCAACTATTACTTATATAAAAACCCATATATTTATAGTAATAACCATCATCTCCTATTAATTATCATTAGTATTAATATAATAATATGTCCTTAACTCCTAAAGATATTTATGTTATCACTTCTATGCAATATAATGTATCACAAAATAATGAGGGTATCACCATTGAATGCATTATAGTAAACTAACAATTCAATACAGGCCAGCCCGGCAGCCCTGGGCCCAGGGAGCATAGATATTTCTGAAAAAAATAAAAGTTTTTCTTTAATTCTATTAGGCCTATCGTTGCCTTGAAATCTTCAAAAATATATGTATATTCCTTCCATTCCTGATGATGACATAATTAATGTCAAAATATTGAATCCCAACACGATGGCGTGTATTTCAATACTTGGAGTATGTATTATACTTTCTTATCTGAGATTAATCAGTGGACCTTTCGATATTCCTTCCAAATTATATGAATTTAAAGCATTTAACCATCCTGTTATTACACTGTTTACATTCACTAATAGACTTTATTTTGATATTCTTCTCCTTCTGGATGTTTTTGGCAAAACCATTTGCTATATAAGAAAACAAAATTTTATTTTTCTTTTTTTTCCCGAATTTCTCTGACAATCCTTAAAAAAATAATTGGTATAAAAGAAGATCTTTGAAAAAAAAACTTCGCGAAACAAGGAATAAAAAAAATCTCGCTTAATTATTATTCAGTACCATAATGTGTGTCGGTAAAAATACCTTTAATCCCACAAGAGCAGTTTCCAAATTTTCAGTCTAAAAATAATTGTTTATTCAGACATCATAAAATATTACCATTTTCTCGACGAATTCATCGTTACTAGGCAAATTCAGAGGTTGTAGATCACATCCACTGGAATACTCTCGCTTTTATGTATACTTTATAGTCAATAAAGTGCGCCCTCTCTAGTGAGATTAGTTTTTGTACTTCGCATCTCGCACAATGCGTTCGTTCGGTTAGGTTGAGATATGTTTGTTTAAGTGTCAAAATCTCAGTCAGAATCAGTTTTTAACAAATTTGAAATAATTCCTATGAAATATTATATTACACAAGTGTCATTACTAGCAACGGAAAATATCATGTCGGCCGTTTTTATGTGATAACAGAACCTAAATAAAGGTAAGGCTAGGCCTAGCCTAGCAGCGTTGGATAGGCTAATGTTTTCGGCGCCTACGATATTTCTTCTCACGACCTGTCGCAAAATCAAACATGAAAATTCATCCGCATTTATTTTTTGTGGAA
>NW_022757233.1:372566-412554 GCF_011630105.1 Anneissia japonica
GTGGAACACAAAAAAATCAAATTTCAGTCTTATTTTACATTTTTTTCATTCTTAAGAATGTCTAAATTCAGTTAAACTAGCAATTCCCTATTATATTTATAAATCTTTATAACATTATACAAAAATTAGATTTTTTTTTAAAAATTGAAATTTTGCCGGGAACGGGGCTTTAACTTTAAAATTAAGGTGTTATTATGCTTTCTCTATTATTCATTGGCAATCTTTTACTTTACTTTATTAAAGTATATCAAGTTTTTATATAAAAAAAAAATAAATTAAATTTCATAGCTAAATGAAAATCTACTTGTAAAGAAAAACCATATTTCAATTGTAATCTTAATTCTCTTCAAGATCAATAACATGGGTTGCTAGGATTTTTTAATATTCATTAACGACTTCACTCATAGCAATCCATAACAGACATTAAGGATCAGAGAAAATGTATGCCTCAAATGCCAAGACTTGGACTAATCTCATTGGACTATGTATTTACTAGAATTGCCGCAGCGCTGTAAACTTTCATCGATTTACTATTTTTTTGCCATCTTTGGGGATGAAGAGCATGTGGTTAATAAAACTTCTAGCAAGAGGTTAAGAGTTCAAATACTAAAATCACTAATACGGAATCAGCCTCAAGCGAGGTGTGTTTCTTCGATTACAATTTACCTGCTAATACTCAATTTCATTGGTCGCAAGTTAAGATGTTACGGCAGAACACGCTTAAAGTAGGGTGACCATATCTGGCTTAAGATAATATTAGAAATAATAGCATCCAGCTAAAAAATTAAAATGTTGAAGATTTAGTTTCAAAGAAAAATTAGAAAAAGAAACGACACACCAAGGAAGAACTTCTCACATAACTATAAATAGATCCAAGTAAAAAAATGAGATCCATCTTGAATCTAATGACAGAATTTCATTTCAATAAGCGGTACAACCGGCTAAAAAACCACTTGGAGACCTACGTTGTAAGTGAAAAATAGCTACTCAGAATTTGCTGGCTGTGATCATTGCATTAGCCTAGTTTTGGAGTGTTAGAGTTTTTATGCTAACTACGTAAACCTTTAATACACTGTCAACTGTGTGTTTGTTATTTGTGTAATAATTTATGATGTGTCGCACTGAGCTGCTCATGTGCCGTGTAGTCTGTAACGATTACGTTACAAGCGGCGAGTCTTTGTCTATGTTTTTGGATATCAAAGGGCACGCGATTACGGACAAAAGCATAAAAATGCTCTGATGAGGGCAAGAGTTGCTTCTGCATTAAATGACAAGAGACATTAGCAAAATTATGACCTACATTAGAAAAATGTGGGGCTGCGAATTAAACGACGAGTACCTCATCTCAATGAATCATCAACTCTGATGACCACAGGTTTCTAAATTAGATTCTTATGACCTCTTAACCTATGACCTCATTTAAATGTATTGTCTAGTATACTGTATAGTATATTGTGTTGTTTATTTTGTTCAGACATGCTATTGCATGGCTTATGTGTGCTTAATGTCATAATTATTGCATCAGATAAGTTAATTGATTGACTTAACCCTCAATACTTTGAAATCTTATGCTAAAATAGTTAAACATACACAACTTCCTTTCAATTTCCTCTTACCACCATATTTTATCTTATAAATTTATTTTTCTTTTATTCTTTTTCTCACTATCCAATTTTACGCTACCCATGCACCACTCATTTTCCAACACACCACCCCATGTCAACTATACCCATTGTCCATGTAAAATATAGGTCAGCATTCCCCATCCTGTCCTATATTCCCACAGTCCTTAAAACAGCTTGTAGCCTCCATGGATTAAATGCTATTCCGAGAGATCAACCTCCCACCTGACACCATCTGTGTAGCCTACATTTTGAAAATTCATAGCATCAATATTTAAAATGGCCTAAATTGATGAAAATAAGGTGGAATGTTATTCTTACTGCAGAGAGGGTGAGATCTGGAACCCCTAATTTGCTGGAAATATGCACAATCATATCTAAGTTGACCAGGTAGTCATGAATCGTCCTGGAAAGCAATAAAAATAAAGAACATTAAAAATTATGAGTAAGAATCGTTAAAAAAAACTAATGAAGAAACATCATAGTTAATGAAAAGAAAACAGCATAAAAAATGGACTAAGAAATATAATGAAGAGTGTGACTGATATCTATGGCAATTTTTTTCTCTCTTTTGTGGGCTATGGCAACTGTTTTACTTTAAATAAACCATTTTCAACTTTAACCTATAATTACTATTTCAGCAGTCAAAATGCATGGGGTAAGGTATATAAAAGCTCACTAACATAGTTTCTATTCTAAGAAATTTATAAGCACATATATGCTGTGACATTTATTTTGTTTTATATTCTAGGAAATTACTGTAGGTTAATTCTGCATTGCTTATCTACAAGCATAGCTAATATTAATATTAGTTAAGTAAAAATATAGTTCAAAGTCACCATAGACCTAGGCTTACCCCGGTATTCTTAAAACAAACTTTAGTCGTAGTTCGAGCTAAAACTTCAAAATTACGTCATTTCGTATTCTTAAAACAAACTTCGACTAGCACTGCGACTAAATGACGCGAACCTCGACTAAAATGATATCTCTGCAGGCCGATTTTTTTAGTCAGCCTAGGGTCAGGCTAAATCGCTGACTTGAAATATTTACCCCACTAAAAACGTGTTTTCTGTAACTCACAATAAAGTGAAACAAATAAAAACGATTGTATACGCAGGTTTGATATATCTTCGGTGTGTTAAACAAGAGAGACATCAAGTTTAGCTTCCAAAAGGAGAAATTAACATGTTTCTTCCAGCCACAGCAATAGTTCCTGATTTGCACGAAATCCCCTGGCGTTGCGGTCACGTAGCTTTGCCATAACAACAACAAAGTTCTCCAAAGAAAGCAAATTTTCAGTGATTGTTCAAATTCTCTATCGTAATATGTTAAAAACTAATATAGTTATTATTATAGAAAATTAATTAAGCGAATGATGATCTATTATGAATTATGATGAAATACGTTTTTGAACCACAGACGGCAGCTTAATATTCATCCGCATTACTGGATCTCTAAAATTTTGTCTGCTTTTAAAATTAGCTCTTTTTATTGGTTAGTTTGATAGTTGTTGCTTGCCAGTCGTCTTCAGCTGAACTAAAACTGGCACTTGATTTAATCGTAGTTAAAACTTCGACTATGTTGTTTGTGAATACAAATTGAGGTTGAAGTTGCAACTAGCACTAAATGAAGTTCTAGTTCGAAGTTCGACTAAAGTTTGTTTTAAGAATACGGGCGTAAGTGTCTTAATGAGTCTTGTTAAAATTTTAAATATTTTTTGACTACAGTACTTTTACAATGAGAAGAGATGTGTCAGTTTTTCAGTCTATAAGCCCAATCACACTAGGGTCGGCCCAGGGCCAGCTTAAATACAGCCGACTGAAACAAATTTTCCGTTCACATTTAGTATTTTAAGTCGGCCCAGGGCCGCCTTACGAATGTTCACACTTCTCTTTTGGTCCGGGTCGATGAATTGCAGGACAGGAAGTTTGAGGTGATAGCATTACATGATGGTGGAACGGTAAATCACAACCTAGCAAAAACACATGGAATTTGTGCGAAACATGAACCGAATTTCAAATATTGTCCTTATACTTTTTTGATTTTTTAAGCGTAGCATTCTGCTTCATGATTATGGCGATGATAATTATTATAATAACAAAGGCCTATAATTAGCGCAGCTCGACTTTACTCTGTACAAAACCAGACTCGCGATTTTGAAAGTCCATATCTGTATATTGTAAACTGTATAGGCCTATGTAAAACTGAAGGTTGCTGTCAATGTTTGGACACAGATTGTGAATAAGTAGCATCGAGATCTATCTATTTGGCAATAATAATTATTTTCATATTAGGTTCATTCACAAAAAATTGTTGACGCTTTTTAGAACCAGCTACGCACATAACAATAATAAACGATTATTTTTTTCGGTCCTCAGGGTGACGTGAGTAGCTTCACGAACGTCGACACAAAACGCACATGGTTGGTGAGGATGATGTTCACAGAAAGTATATCGCTATACAGTGTTAGGATTTTAGTATATAAACTTGTGAAATTAATGTGTGCTATACAAAAAACGGAGTTTCTTGAGCTTGTAATAGGCCAATATATTTTTTATCTACTGGAATTCTTTAACTGTGGAAAAGAAAGTCGTCATCTGTCAAACTGCTCATGCGTAAGCTTTGTATCATGTGGTATTTCCCCATGTTTACAACTTGGTTCGTGATGCTTATGCTTCACACGGAGGCTGTGAGTAATAATTAGTTAGGCATGGAGACCTTATATATAACAACTTTTATTAAAAAACTATAGTTCAACTAAATACAATTTACTCTACAGTTTCCTTAACAATTTATTTCTCAATGGTAATTTTTCGCGCAAGTCAGTTCGAATGAATGTTGTGGTAGATAAGATGTCAAAATCGACCACAATCAGAGCGAACTTGGGCCTGCTCAGGTTCGGCTTACGTTCAGATATAAAGTTGGGTCGGCCGAGGTCCAGCATTGCGGGACCTGAGCCAACTCAAAAGTCGGACTAACTTCAGGTCGGCTCAGGGCCGGCTTAACATTTATTGATTGTTCAGACTTAAAAAATGCCGACCCTGGGCTGGCCCTGAGCCGACGTAAAGTGCGATTGGGGTCTATGGTTTCTTCTTTTACAGACCTATATTCATTTGTTTACATGTAAGACTTTTAATATATAAACATAGATGTACACTGTATTGGCTAAGTAGAGTAATCAAGTTAAAGGTATCTTAGTAAATTATACCTCCATGGTAAAACATTTTCTAAAATATTTAAAATCTCTCTAATCTCTATTTACTTTGAAGTTGATAACTTATCTGATCTTTTTAAATAAGCAAGACAATGATAATAATTGAATTTTTTGATTGACAGATAAACCGACTAATCAGCGAGCGTCATTTAGTCACGTGATCAAAAACTTTTTCTTGGACATTTTAATTTCCTTAGACAGCTGGTTGTCTACGCGAAACATATGTGAGCCTAGTCCTAGATGTCTATGCTTGGTTATAGATACCATGATTTACACGAGCAGCGCATCAGTGACTTGGCCTTTGTCGACAACGAGGTTGACTGAATACAGCTTTTTCCCTCTTCCTTTGGGAGTGAAATACAAAGGCTTTTTTAACAATTTCCCCGCCTGTTCCATGAAATAGATTTACACTATGAATATATGATTCATTTGCATACCGCCTACTGTACCCTGAATTCTCTTTCTTAAAGAAGGTTGATAGCAAAAAAAAATGTTCGTCAACTCGGTGAGTCTAGCCGCCATTGTCTAAGGTTTCCGTGACTTTGTGGGCGGGGCTTCACATCCTTGTCGACATTGCAGTACCCGCAGCTTACTTGGACTTTCAAATTGGACTTGGAATTCAACCCTGGCCATCAGGCGCAAGCTCGGTGGTCTAGAGGTATGATGCCAGGCTAGTGATCTGGAATCGTGGGTTCGAGTCCCACCCGAGAACAACTTGCGATTTTTTTCGCAGTTGTTTTCAAATGTACTGAGTATTCGGTACATTTCCACGTCAGGTAGGGAAAAAATTACACCTAGACATGTCAATTGTTTCCCTATCTTAATAAACAAATATCTAGCCAATCATATCTACACTAAATGTAAACTATATTTAAAACATATAATAAATTATTTAAAAGCAAGCCCACTGAATAATATTATGACTTTGAATATTGCTTTACTAAAATCAGGACAATACATTTGGTAGCATCAAAAATCAATTTCCTATTTATAAAAACAAAGATGAATAAAAGTTGTAACTGTGTCAGTCCGCTTTATAACAATATAAACAAAATAACAGAACTTGGCACTTTATTGTTATTCTTTAAAGTGCTGAGATCTGACATTTTTTAATATCATTTAAACATTAGTTTTTATATTTCATTATTTATCTATCAAACAAAATAGAGTGCCTATTTTAATAACATGCACTGAAAAAGAGAAAAATGAAAGAAAATGTAATTTACTTATAATAAAAACAACAAAAACATCTTACTGGATGGCTTCTTGAGGTAAGCTTGGATAAACAGATCGCAAGTAGGTCATAACGTATTCTGAGACAAATTCCATCCCTGTAAGAAAAAAAAAACATTCTGTGATAACATTTTAATAGCAATATAAAACCCCTTGTCAATATTTGATATGTTAACAATTAATAAATGGACAACCCCAGGCTAGTAGTACGAATGTTATCATATTTATGTCCTCGAGATCTACGATTTTCTGTTACTGTTATGCAAACACTGACGTGGGCTCTTTACATGAGCAGGCTGTCACATTTTTATCGCTGCATCAATCTCGTAAATGAAAAGTTAATCAGTTGAACTCAAAGTTAATCTGTTGGTTTATAAAATCAAGCAATCTTATTCATGGTACTGCTGTCAATTAATATAGTATAACCCTACAGATACCATATATTATTTTTTAAATATGTACCGTAGGAATTTTATCTGGCTTTATAAACTAATTTATTTTTACTTAATCCTGGATTACGGCAAAGTATACGGATTTATGTTAACATTTCGGCAACTGCCCCCACTAGCATTGATACCATATTCATTTTGTGATCGGGGTCTGTGTTGTCTAGTTCAGAGGTCATACAATGCAGACCAGACTACCACATTGCTACAGTAAGTGCTCAATTCCAGCCAAGGCAGCAGCCGAAACATTTAGTAAAATCATTACCTTGGCTTAATTGAGAAATATCTCAAAACTAAATTGTTAATATGAAAGTTCTAGTGATTTAGCCAGAGGCTCAGCTGGTCTGAGGCAGAGCTAGTGACAGGTTCAACTGGTCAGAGGCTATTCAATAAATACATTTGAAAATCAATGTTTCAACAACATTGTCAACCAATTAGGTCATCTGATCCTGAACTAATCTACATTAAATGATTTACAGTAATCATTAGGTCAATTACTTATTGTTAAACCTCTAACAAGTACATTATATATCAAAATCTATTCCTTATATATTTAAATTCTTTCGTTGTTGCTTAATAATGAATCAATTAAGAACTACTTTCTTTGGTCCTCAAAACTGGACTTGTACTGAAGAAACATAATTTTTTATTTTAAAATTCTGATAAAAAAATAGATAAAAATTTACATACACTAAATTAAAAAGATACAGTTTAAAACTTAATCTTATCTTTAAAATTATTGTGGGAAAAAAAATATACCAATATATTAGTACTGATCAAGTAACATGGATTAAATTACTACATAAGTAATTTGGCAAGTCAAAGTACTGTACATTGATAACTATTGCTCTATATTACTTACTATGGTTTATGTTAATCATTCTTAGCTTGTATTAGCTCTACATGGTCTATATTGATCTGTACTGATCTGGGGGGGGGGGCTTAATGATCAGTTGAGGGGCACTAATTCGCAAAATAAGGTGACTTTAGGTGACTTTTAACTACTTGACCGTGATTTCTGGGGGGATGGCTAGGTGGGTTGGTGCGATTAATTTTGGTGCGATTTTTTTTTGTTCTCTTTTGTTATCAGAGCCAAAACTCAAAACAAGAGATTTGCATTGGTCTGTTCTGTTCATCACTGACCATTATCATAATGGAATGATGCAGACTAGTGAAATTACAGCGCTGTATGTGGCTGGTCACGCATTGGTCAATCTACTAATTAGATGGTCACCAATTTGGTAGTCAGTAACTTAATAAATTATCAAATCAGTGAATATTGTGTTTCAGAATGTGTGCAAGTGAGCTGTTGCATTCTGGATATTTGACTAACAATAACAGTGATACACAGGGCATACATACATTACTTCACAAAAGCCAGGTTGATAGGCTCAACCTTTGGAAAGTACAGTACGTTAGTAATATTTTCCTATACTATAGCAAAGATTATAAAATGCAGGCCTATTAACGCCATCCAGACAGTGTCGTACAACGTGATTTGTTAAAGAGTTGGTTCTTTCTGGTTAAACTCTGACGCGATAGGTCTGCGTCGGAGACAGTCGTGTCGTGGAATATTAAACATGTTAAATAGTCTCATGATAACTAAAGACTGCGTCAAACAACGCTAACTGAGTTGGCCTTTATAGTATAGTAGCCGCAAGATTTTAGGGGTTCTACCAAACTGCCCTTCAGCAAAATCTTTCCTATTTGGAAAAGATTGTCTCCCTGTGTACTGCCTAATTTACCACCAGAAGGACCGTACTGGAAAAGACCCTGGTATTCTTAAAACGAACTTTAGCCGTAGTTCGAGCTAAAACTTCAAAATTAAGTCATTTTGTATTCTTAAAACGTATTCTAAGATTATACCTCCTCAGGCCGATTTTTTTAGTCAGCATAGGGTCAGGCTAAATCGCCAACTTGAAATATTTACCCCACTAAAAACATGCTTTTTTGTAACTTACGATAAAGTGAAATGAATAAAAACAATTGTATAAATAGGTCTGATGTATCTCCAGTGTGCTCAAGAAAAGGGACATTATGTTTAGCTTCCAAAAGGCAAAATTAACATTTTTTGCTAGCCACATGTAACAGTTCCTGATTTGTTTTAAGAATACGGGTGTAAGTCTTCATGCTTAGTGGGTTATCATTGGTGTGATTCCCGCCAAAATACTCCTATTTAAAAACACACCACTCATCCCAAATGAGCAAAAAAAATTCACTGCCTACTCTTGGATAGACCTGTACAATCACGTTAAAATTTGCCTAAGTATGAAAATTATAATAATATTTTCCTTATTTTAAAATTCAAGATATATTTGCAGTTTTCATCCCTTTACCATACAGTACCCTACATTACACACAGTATATATTTGTTGTTCTATACGCAGGCTACTGACCGATGGGAGATTTTTTGTTACATATGATATGTAGAATTGATCAGTTTTCAGTAAATGGATCTGTCCATCAACTGATCAGTAACTAAGCCAATTGGACAGCAAATTAAACAATCCATATATAGCCTGATATAGTAAAATAAATCGTTACGTATTTGTAATACTATATACAAGGGCCGTAAAGTATCAGAAAAGATTGTATCAGTGATGGAGAACAATAAAACATGTTATTCCAATAGTTTCATCTCATTTGCTTAGGCATTTTCATATTTTGTTTAGCGAACCTGCCGCCCACCAATAATGATGAGTTTTTCTTCACTTTTATTTTCCCGCCACTGCCTTGAAATATGCAAAAATAATACTGTATTTGTATATAAATATAAAGCATTTAACCATCCCATTATTACACTGTTTACATTTACCAATAACATTTTATTTTTATTTTCTCCTCCGTCTGAATGTTTTTTGGCAAAACCAAATGCTAAATTAAAAAACAATTTTATTTTCATTCTTTTTCCACCCTTTTCTGCAGATCATTAAAAAAATAAGTTCGCAAAAAAAGGAATAAAAAGTTTTGCTTTATCCATTGTTCTGGGTTTATTAACGATTAAACAGTTCTACAACAATAAAACGTGTTTATATAAAATGTTAGGTTTCACATCACTTGTGCCATAGTATCAATGCATTCTATAATGTACAACTTAAAAGTTTGAATTATGCATCTTTCTTTTGTATAATAATAACACTATAGCTCCTCTGGTTTAAGCCCACCCTCCTTGAAAACAAAATTGGGCCATTCATATTTTTTTTGGGGGGGAGGGGGAGAGGTGGGGGATAAGTGGGATATACCCAGGAATATCTTTTCAATTAAATGACAATTTTTAAGCACTGTATGCGTAATTCAATGCCAATATTTGCTATTTCTTTCTGAGAATACTTGTAAAAGTCATGGCCTCGGCATTTGTCAAAGCCTGGTAAGTAAAATAGAGCAGTGGGCTTATACAAGAGGTAGGCTTTTTTACAAGAAACTATGGTAATATAAGGAAATGTTGGATTGAGTACATCACACTACCACATAGAGAATATGGGAATTAAACTTATGATTTTTAAATAATTCTTAGAAACTAGGTTTCTGATTGGTAAACCAGCTGCATAAATCATCAGCAGTATGTCATAATAATTTGTATGATACAATAGAAGGAGAAATCTAATTAAATAAAATTTAGTTATGATTATTCTTTTTAAATGTTATTTAGTGAACCCAGATAAAAATATTTTATCATTATTATTATTAAAAATAATCACCATTTGGTCAAAAATATTATTAATAAACATATTGAGAATGAAAGATGGTGTAAAAAGGATAAGCGACAACTTCAGGTGACAAATTAGTAAATAAACACCTTCATGCTAACCTCTTGCTGCTAATCTTGAGTTGTCCTCTAAATGCAGGAGGGCAGTGTTTCCCTCGAGTCCCAATTCTCCTCGTGCAGTCTCCTCTTTCTCTATGTAGCACTTATTCGTGAAGGCTGTACGTAATGAGTCCTCCGAGAATTCTTCACCGAGCCTTTTGCCAAAAGCATATAACTCACTGCCATAATTCCTATCAAGGTAAATGGAAAATTGCTTTACAGAACTGGTTTCAAAGCTTATATTTGAAAAGTCAACTATATTAAAGCAACAGTAAATTTGATTACAGTACAGCTGGACGTCTGAACCTTACACTTTAAAATCAACTTAAATCCCCTTCCCCTAATCCACCTTAACTACACTGTATAAATCATAAATTTTATGCTTTCTGATATTCTACTTGTCTTAAAAGTTTCAAGTAAAATATACACCATACATAATAGACCGACATTAAGCAGATACATATACAGCACTTCATCAATCAAACATTTATACCAAGTATAAAAAATGTGCATATTTTCAAATGGGGAAAATCTTTGCCTGTCGGTGCAAATGAATTACCGGTAGTACGAGTCTTTTTCCAACCAGTAAGCGTAATAAAAATGTACTGCTATTTCCATATTGACAAATAAAACTGAATGAATAATTAAAACACATATTCAACTAATAATAATAAAGTTTCCTTTAGTCAATGTTTGACTATGTGTACCCATAAGAAATGAAATGATAATAGCTTTATGGTCTACCATAACAAGTAAGCTTACAAAATGACAGTTAGTATATATTTTGATATCCATCTTCTTAAAATCATTGGTTGTTCCTCAGTTTAAAAATATTGTTTTTAATTCAACTTTGAATTAAACTAAATTTAGAAATGTTAAAGACATATTTATTAGGTGTCTGGTGGCAACTTTAATAAAATGTGTATCAATATCTACATTAGCAGTAATAGTAAGAAATATACTAAAAAAAATTGAGTATTTCTTTTGGCAAAGAAAAAAAAAATGATATTACCTCGATTGAAACACCTAAGTCCTTCTGTTATAATTACTAAGTCACTAATGTGCTAAGTAGTACTTATTTCACTTGGCGTGGTGATTAATATTTTTTCTTTCTTTAAATCAATTAAGATTCAATTTTATAAATGATGTAAGCCACTTCTAGAGCTAGGATTATCGTTGACCTCTGTGATAATTAACCTATAAACCTGACCCACATGAACACAAGAAAAACGATTATAACTATTGTGGCTACTGCTGCTTACGTTTACTTATTAAAATTACTGCTATCATTATTACTGGTTATTATGATTACTGATATTACATTATTAATATTACTCTACTGTTTCTGTTATTATTATTCAATTATTACTATTAGTATTCTCTTATGTTTTTATCTGTTTATTTATTGTTATTTATTTGTCTGTCAGCATATTTGTTGTGAACAGCCTTACAGCCCATAGTTTTTATCAGAAATTCATCAAACTCGGCCACAATGTTCCTTTACTTAAGATCTAGAGCTGATTAAATTTTGAAAAGTTATGGTCAAAGGTCAAGGTCACAATCAACGTATTTGTCTACAGCCCATATTTTTAATCAGAAACTTGTCAATCTTGGCCACAATGTTTTTTTACCTAAGATCTAGAGCTGATTAAATTTTAAAGGGTCAGGGTCAACGGTCAAGGTAACAATCAACAAAAAACTATTTAAAAAAATTTATTTGTCTACAACCCATAGTTGTCATAGTGCACAAACTTGTCAAACTTGGTCACAATGTTCCATGACCAAAGATCTCAAATTATTTGAATGTTGAAGGGGAAGGGCTAAAGGTCAAGGTCACAATCAACAAAAAACAATTTTTTTAAAAACAGTTTTTATCAGAAATTTGTTAAACTTGGCCACAATGTTCCTTTACCAAAGATCTGGAGGTGACTAAATTTTGAAGGGTCAGGGTCAAAGGTTACACAAATCAATGGTGATGTTGGTAGCCTATGAGTGGATACTTACCTGGATAAACCGACATATTGCCTATTCTTTCTCACACATGAGAACACCCCTTGAAAAATAAAAGAACATTCGACTCCTGGCACCAAGCTCAAGCGGCCCTGCCACCATGCAAATTATGATGTGGGCGGAGGTGTCCACTCTCCGAGTGGCCTCTAGTTGCTAATATTTTAATGTTAACTATTATTAAATTATAAACAGTTTTACTGATAATAATATTACTGTATTGTTGTACCATTAAAACTGACTTACTGAACTCCAGGACTTTCTTTCTGGATTAGAAATTCAGAATTAAAGATGAAGTAGCAAGTACTGTACATAGCACTTTACTAAGAATATGTGTAGGTGGAGGAAGAGAGAAGAGAATAGCAGAAACAGTAGATAGATACTGTAAAAGGGGTAATTAAAGTTGTGTTGCTCTAGGAAAGCCTAAAAAGAAGGAAGATCATGAAAGGTGATTAAACAAAATAGCCAGCAAATTAAAAAAATCACATGTAGGGCTTCTAAATCAAAACATATGAAACGTTATGAAAGTACATAAGGCTCATACTGCATATGGCACCAGCATTTCTTATGAAAGATTGTGTGCTATTGTAACCTAACTTTCCAGCTAAAATGATTGTACCAAGGACAATAGTTATGTAAGGATCTCCAGTTCAATGGTTATAACTGTAGATACTCTATTTAAAAAAATGTTTATGTTCAAACTTCTATTGCTTGGTTTATATTTTGTGTGTGTATTTATATATTTATATTCTTTTAATTTTTTGTTAAATAATTTTTTATATTGTATATATTTTTGTTATGTTTAAACTGTGCCACTTTGAAAATCAGTAAAAAGAAAGGATAAATACATAAATAAATAAATAACATTTCCGTTTAAAAATCCTAACATAAAAGACATAAACTAATACTTGCACAGTATTTTGATATTCAATTTGGTATTATTACATCCCTAGTTATGCATCACTGATATAATATAAATTTACATTGTACTGAACTGAATGAAAGTAAAGCGAATGAATATAAAGTAGAACATGGTGAATTCATCACAATTAAACATAAACACAATGTTTTCAAATCTTCAAATTCAACACATACTGATTAAAATGTTGACATACTGTAATAATCTACATTAAAGTCAATCATGACATCATCATTATCATTTGCACGTAATTTTCCTATCCGCAATTTGATAAGATCCCTCCTAATTTTTGCATCTTGTGTGCAAAAAGCTGAAGTTTTACATTGTAATGAATATTTCGTTGTTAGGCCAAGCTCTGGAGAGACAGCAAACCTAACAAATCTCGCTCTATGGTGCTGGTTAACACACATGAAGCCTAGACCAGACCTAGGCAAGGCCTAGAAAGGCATACTGTATGGTTATAAGATAACAAGGTGATTGACTTATATAAGAACTAAAAAGAGAAGGAAACGCTGAAATAATTAATTAACAAATACATTTTAATCTAAGTATTAAACAAATGTCTACAATGAGTTTAGGCCTTCCTAATAACACCTAATAAACTTCATCAACCACAATCAATTTATTCATCTTTATCTTACCACAAAGAGCTGCACAGAATGTCATTGCAAGTACTTCTAGCAAATCATTCTCATACGCGTAGCTAATGCACAAGCGTAGTTATGTATTGACAACTGAGCAACCTGTAACCGCAGCAGCAGTTTGATTTTATACTGTAGCCTAAGAAAACAGGGTGACTGACTTATAAAGCAATTATTGTCAAGTTATCTCAAATCCTATGTATAGAAAAATAAGCATTAGGAGCCATTATTTCCTTTGAACAATTTTCCAGGAAATAATGTCTCCTTCGGCCTGTATTTTCTATAGGTCCTTAGAACTTGACTATAATGGCATAGATTTTCTTGAGATTCAACTTTGCAACCCCTTCCCTTAAATATTTCCCAGCAAACTCTAGTAAAACCCAAGCCTTTGTTCAACACATGCAATTGCTTGTGATGGTTGTTATTTCTATTAATCACTACAATATGAGACCCTATAATTATTACTATCACCAATTATCATTATCTAATATTACTGAAAGAACAGAGTAGAGCTTTATGGAAAAATACTGTGTAAAGAATCTTACCAGCAGCCAAAGGATGACGATCAAAATTACATTTTGTATTTTTGACTTTGTTCTTAAAATTGAAATGTATTCGTTATGAATTCTAGGAAAACCAAAAAAACAAAACTGTAGGAAATTTAATCCCAAGAGGAGTGCTGTATCAAATAACCATTATTTTTTTTACTTAAATTAATACTTTTATTGACCAATAAAAATAGCATACATAATATAATTACCAAATAGTCACATAATGGTGCACAGTAAGAGAATCAAGAAGGAGAAACAAGTGATATTCCAGGTTTTAATTTCTTTCCATCCAGTGTAAATTACATTAATAATCTTAAGAGCTGATTATCACATTTCAGTGGTAAGCTTTCATAGGCAAGTTTAGCTGTGCACGCAATAAGAACGGACTCAGACATATAATAGTGCAAGGGACAATCAACTCATGGGGGTCACACAAAACTAGGCCAATCCACTGAGAGGAGATGCTATATGTATATGTAATTAAACAAAAAATACTCATCAATTTGAATAATTGAAACAGCCCAGTGACTTCTCTAGCTCTACAAAAAAAAATTATAATAAGATCGATTATCTAATGGATTTAACGTATTGCTACATCTGCAGTTATGGTCACAGACCCACATCTCTTCTGCCGCAAATGTACATTATACATAAGGCAGAAATATGCATTTTAATATGCACTCATCATAACGTAGTTATCCTATGAATGGCATGTAGCTATAAGAATAATAGATGAAATCAAGACAAAAATGAGACATATTTTAGGAGGCAAATTTTAAGGTAAAATAGAGGCACACTTCCAGAATTAACCACATTCTAATTCATTCTGTTTGAAGGGGTGTTCTCATTTGGCGGAGAACAAGCAATTAGTCAGTTTATTCAGGAAAGTATTTATGAAGTAGACAAACTCCATTTGAGTTCTGGTACAAAAATCTTACGATGTTGCTTATTTCGGTTAATAATCCTACTGAAGGGTGTGCCAAACTTTATGGGGATATAACTGCAAGCATCTCAAAAACCTCAACACAACAAAATCTTGACTTGTTTACCATTCCTTTGAGCTGTAGCTTAGCAGTGAAAATATTTTTCGCATGGTCCTAGTCTTGGGTTCAAATCTCTAAATAAACATCACCAGTTGGTAGAACCAAGTCTTCTTGGATGAGGACATCTGACTCGTGTGCACCTTAAAAACCCATTGCATCTTTCAGAAGGGTAGGGGGTTACCCTGATATTATGGTTCATTTTAGCCCCTGTCGTTGTGGAATGATGTGAACATATAGCTCCTATAAAGCACCCATTTACAGCTGCTAGGTAGTCATGGACCATGGCCATAAGCTTTCCAGCACAATGACGCTGCAAGTTATGGGTTATTCTCCTACCTTTACCTTTACCAATCCCCATTTTGAGACATGAAATTGTATTCTATCCTGTAAATGGAGAGTCACTTGGTACAGGAAAATAGTGAAAAATAAAACAATTACATGGTTTGGTGGTTACAGTTCTGAGCCTTTCAATCTCAAGAACATGGATTCAATAGAGTATAAATTATCTTAGGCCAGTGGCACTAATATTGGTTACCATGAACATATGAAAGAGTTAAGAATCAGAATCAGTTAGTAACCATATGCTGATTATTTTCAGTTCGTAATTTGTATACTAACAGCTCAATGAGTACCATGGATGCAATTAAATTTAATTTACAAAGATTCTTTCATTAGACTATACATACCAATTGGCGTATCCACCCACCCATAATAAAGCTTGTGTCCCTTAGTCGCCTCTACATTGAAAATGTCCAGAGCAAAAATGTCACGCTCAAGTAAACATCACCTTGTATCACCATTACTGTACAACCCAGCATCCCTTCACTTAATCATCGATCTCCCACACTCCACCTTAGCACAACCCCACATTCCACATTTGCACCCCTCCCCATCATGTAAATAGGGCCTAAAGGTCTACATGTAAAAATAGCAAATTTAATAGAGAGGAGAAAGACAACTTGCTATTTCTACAAAACCACACGTTGGTTTGGGTTTCCAGGTTTTTCCCTATTTCTGCCATGAAATTGCTTACAGAAGATGAAACACTTTCAGTAGGAATTACCAATAGGCCTACGTTATACAATGTCATAAGGAAAACAATGTGTACATTGAACTTAGGGTATTTCTGTTTATGGTGTGGCCCTCGCTGTCTCTATTCCATCCTTCCTCTGCTAGTGCTATTCCCAATGATGGAATCAGAATAGACAAATTCAAAACTAATTTCCCTTCTTATAAAGTAAGTAGAAAGTTCATTCCAATTTCTTCTTACAGTCTGCCTTGATTAATATTTCTATCTACAGTATTTACTTCATTTTTTCCCCTTTGCTTACTGTATTTTAGGCTTACATTCCCATTAACACCCAAATTAACCATAAAAAATATACCTCCATGATTATCCGTACCTGTATGCGGTCTAATAAAATTATCAGATAATAGTTTTTTAATAGAAGATTCAGGTGTTGCGGAATCATAGTTTAAATACACTCACTGACATGAATATCCATAATGAAATTTTTGTAGTTCGTCACTTGTTTGTAGGATATAAGATAAATAACATTCTATAAGCTTAACAAAATCATTGCCTACTGTAAAAATAAAGTGCATGAGCCATTAGAAGCCATCTAAAGTACAGGAAAGCTAGTAGTGTTAAAAGCTGCTGCCCAATATGCTAGCAGCAAGTAGCGAGCTTAGTACCCCAGGCATAGGGCACCAGGGTTATTGGTTGGCACCAGACAATGGGTCTGGTCCCCTGGAGAGATCAATGGACTTACTGCTGTTGCAAAATATGTTATTACCATACAGGACCTGTTTACCCTTTAAAATGTCTCGCTCAAAGTATTAATAATTATTTGACATGCCTCCTTGATCTGGGGAAAAAATTAATTTATATAATGTAAAAGCCAGATATAAAAACAGATTAAGTAATACAGGTAATACCGTCCCAGCAAGGGCAAAGCTCTTTAAATGCCATTACTAGAAAATATGGGAGTTACAATAAGTTTACAGTAACATCTCCCAATTACAAACCTCCCACTTACGAACTCTTGATTTCACGAACCGAATTTGCGGCGATGACATCATTACAAACGATCATTTTTAACTACAAAAACACTATAAAATCAGGCTCCATAGGATATGTTGTAGAACTTATTTTTCTAAAAGACAGAAAAAAGTAATTTGATCAACTTGGGGAAAAACTTGTAAAAATGGGCAGTTACGCCCCTTTTCCCCCCCAGTTTTTAAATATTCAAAAATCTGTATCTCGTTCACCGTTCCCCAGTTTTTCGTCAAACAACTTTTTTCTGCCTTAGAAAAATCAGTTCTACAACATATCAAAATTTTTTTTTTCTCCGGAGTCTGACTTTAAAATGTATTTAAAAGTCTTCCAAATGAGGAAGTTGCATGGTTGCCGGGCCGCTTGTGCTTGGCGCCAGGAGTCGACTGTTCTATTATTTTCGAGGGGTGTTTCTCGAGGGAGAAAGAATAGGCAATTAGTCGGTTTATCCAGGTAAGTATTCACAAAGTAGACTAGACTAAATTGTTATATCAGCTAAGACAGAAAACATTCAAACCAATAAAGTGATATAAAACTAAGTTTAAAGCAAGAAATATCAATCGATTTCATCCGAGATGTTATTACTTGGCCTGTGCATGCTTGTTGAGGCATACTGTACAGTATTTATGTACAGTAAATTGGGGGTGCTATCCACATGGATTCGCGATCTTTATGAAAAGAATAATAACACTCGTTTTGGGCATTTGTGATCATATTTAAATTCGGAAATCACTTGAATACTTCACAGTGAGCACAGGTAATTGTGGCTTCTGTAAAGTATTATTTTGTTGCAGAAAAAAGTAAAATCCCAGTCATATTTCGTGACAAAATTTTTCTCCCATGGCAAGGCTTAGGCCTACCTAGCCCTGTACTTCGTAGCATGGCCAAGGCCTACCCTCACCACACTGAGATGCTGAAAATTTGAACTCCCTGAATTACAAATTTTCTCATACGAACCCAGTTTGGACGAAGGGGTACATAATATCTCAGATATTGTGCTGATAATTTACTTAAAATCAATACCTTTTTCAATCAGATATTTGCTGGGAAAACAAATACAATTTCTGCTTGTTTTGACTTGACTTTAAAAAAATGTAGTTAAGTAGGTACAGCTTTACAATTTATTAAATTCTTGACACTAAAACAGTACCACAATTTTTAAGAGAGATGTCACTCAATGTACCATCTGAATTCAGTTATGTCATTAAATATTCACTATGAACATCAAGGAGGAAATTAAGTATACATTCAAAAAAACTATAAGACTTCTAAGGAATTTTAAACACATTGCCCCATAATTTCGCATATTTCTATTCTGCAGATTTTATTACAAAGCTGAAAACGTTTCTAATTATCAAAAAAAAGTTGTAAATAAAAGAATATAACGTAATGTTAATGTAAATTTCTTTTTTTAACTTTTAAATCTTGCAGAGTAATTCAATTTTTTGTTTATATTCTATTATGAACAGACAATAAAGTTTCTTGAATCTTAAAAACAAACCTTAAATTTCCAAACTTATTAATTTGTCAAAGGATGATTGCTAGTAAAGAAATGACATTTAGGGTCCCCTTTTTATCACTTATTAATCACATGTCAGAATAAATGAAGACAAAAATTGATAAGATATACGTAAATGCTAACGGGGCTCACTGATGCAATTCACTTAGTAGTAATTTGTAATGTTTCTACTGCATGCTATTAAGGAAAAAGGCCGTACATTAGTTTAGATGTAATTTGATACTGAAAACAAAGAAACATGATATCATGAAACTACAAAATTATTTTTATGAGATATGGAAGTATATCTCAACTTTGGCTAACAAAAGTTCAAACAATTTTTTACAAAAATAAACCAAACCAAATTAAATATAAATGCCATAACAACTTAAATCCAAATCACACGGCACAACCATCGCAGTGTGCCCTGTATACTGTTTGTGAGGAAATGTTAATAAATCTATTATGTATACTCAGACCTGGAAAAAAATATGTTTGTGCCTCTGACCATGATAAATTGCCTCCAGCACCAAATGTTATCTGTACACTACAAAGCTCAACAGTTTATTTTTTTAAATTGTTCCCCCAAAAAACGCCTCTTGGACATTCATGCCTCCGACCGTGCACCTTTTCCAGCACTAGTTATAATATCAACTTTGGCCCACAAAATTTCGAACAATTTTCTACAAAAATAAACCAAAACAAAATAAATAAAAATGCCATAATAACTGAAATCCAAATTGCAGGGCACATCCACCACTGTACGCCCTGTAGACTGTGTTTATTAAAAATGTTAATAATTCTACTATGTTATACTTTATGCATTTGGTTTGGAAAAAAAACCGTTTTTTATGCTAGTAGTAGTGATTAAATCATTTGTCATTGAAACTTTTTTACAGCTACACTGAGGCCAGGCTGTTGACTTCTGATAAGAAATCAATCTCCCCAGAAACTAAAATGCACTATTCTAAAAGACTATGATTGAAACGGAATACAAAATGGACTGAGAACCCTACAGAATTTGTCTACAAAATCAATGACTTGCTGCTTAAAAAATGTGAATGTTTCCATTTACCTTTAAATGAGAAAACTATGTAGGTTCAACGATGTTCGGTATCAAATGCAAGTTCTTAATGTTTTTAAATGCGATGAATGAAAGCAATGCCAGAAATCTTATACATTTAGTAGAGAAACAAGTAAAGAAATACGACATAAAAAGAAAACCACTGATGAGCACTGCTTACTATTAAGTAGGTCATATCACATATGGATATCATATTAAATGCAAAGTACAAAAACATAAAAGGTAATACGTAACATTTTAAATTGTTATACTTACCTTTAAAAGGAATCAAATTTTCACAATAAATTAATATTTTATTTAAATGTTTAAAATGGTGTTTATAAGATGTTATTTTATTGTCGATGTAGGTATTGATTTCCATTGAATGTAGGTACAGCAGTACTGTAGGTGTAAAATAAATAGGAATGATAACATCAAACTCACATTATAAAAAATCATACTGTTAAAAAATATTTTACTATGATGAAATTTTCTAACAATAAATAATAATAATTAAAAAAATATCAATAATAAATCAATCAACAGACTCTTTCACTGCTGTGGTTTTTTTCTACGAGGCAAATCCAATTACAATCAGTGGCGGATTCAAGAGGGCCTAGCCCGCACTGGATCCCACTAAATTTTTTCAAAATTAAAATAAAACAGAGAAAAACAGAAAATTATATTCAAATTTAAGTATCAGGGTGCCATTTCCGGAAATCTAGAGTTGCCATAATAATAATAAATTTTCTTACCTCAGCCCAACTCAGACCCCTATCTGTCCATGGAAATCCTTCCTTGGGGCTCCCTCTATTTCAAATTCCTGGATCCACCACTGACAATTACTATGACTTTATATGACTTATTATTTCATATCAGGTAGTTATAATCTTTGTATCATTAGTTTTATTATTGCATATTTTTGTCATAGTTATGGGAGTTTAGTCTAAACTACCAACTTCTTTGGCTGGTTGCCAAACATTTATAAAAATGAAAACTGGCTAAATATTGTATGGTTAAGCTGCTTAGTTGTTTTAATCTTTATTAACACTAAAAAAGTGGTCAATAATAAAACAGAATATTGGAAAAGAATTGTATTTTAGTACAATTTTTATTTTTATAACACTTACCAGTTTTCTTGGTGGGAACGGGGCTTATTTTCTTCTTTCCCATATTTCTTTTTGATTGCGTTTATCTGTCGGTTGATATCAGCTAACATGGGTCGGAACCATCTTGCATGACAACGGGTAACTATAAGTAAAATAAGCAATAATAATATTTTCATTATTATTAAAATCCAATCTTAAATATTTCCTCTTCAAATAGCTCAACTTCTTCCTTACTTCTTCCAGCGCCGGTGACAAGTCAATTTTTTGCTTTAATAAGTGCTTTAAAAATGTGTTTTATTATTTATTATATTTTTACAATAAATGCACTTTCACCTTTTAAATGTAAATCCACACCACTTCTAATCTTTAAAATTCTCTCTAAGACCCATTCTTTCTGGCTAACTCAAACACATTCTCTTCCACTTAGGGAAAAAAAAAACAAAAAACACCTTCCTATGGATGCTAAGAACTGGAGAAATTTTAACTAATTTATACTAAACTATAAACTATAATACCGAAGAGGATTTGTTAATGATCTGAAGGACAAATAATGAGCAAAATCACTAATTCTTAAAGATTCAAGGTAAATTCAAGGTAAAACTAAACTAAATCATTAAAAAAATCAAATACAAAATTAAATGAAAATTGTTTGTACTGTATATAAAAGTTATTGTAATAAATTATTTCTAAATATATTCAGAGGAACTTACTTTAAATTTACAATTTTATTCTAGATACTTTTCTTAAAATGTTTAACTCCTAAATTGGCAGTAAAAATTTATTTGTTCTGATTGATGCATTACTAAAGGAAGTTAATACTCTTTTAACTTTTTAAATGAGCTATTCAATGTTTTGTTTAAATTTTTAAAGGGTTTTCTTCAATATGAAAGATGTTAATATCTTCAACGATACGCAAGTCTCCCAGATATTTGCACTGAATTGAGACAAGATGTGGGTTACATTACCAAGACAAGCACCTTATCCAACACGCCATAATTCTCATAAAATTATAAAATGCTAAAATACTTCCTTAGGAATAGGATTATCATTAATTGAAATTCATGATTCTAAAATATTGATAGTTTGTAGACATAGAGGAAAACTAGGTTTACAGGAGTTAGATAATTCAAGACACGGATTAAAGTAATTGGCAAGTCTTTAACATGAATACAAATAAGCAGTGGTATAGGGGAGGCTATCTAATTACCCAAGCTGTTTAAATATGTGCAATTTACCTGCCACTGTGACATACATACCAAAGAGCTTAACTAAACCTTATAAAAATGAATTAAGTCATACAAAGCTGCCCTCTAATCTAAACTTTTAATTGTGATTATATTTACATTATATATGCACAAGGGCAAAGCTTACATAATGAAAGCAAATTAATTTTTTAATGATTATATTCAGTGGCAATCCCCATTACAATTGTACAGTAAGAAGGTCACTATTACTGTAAATATCTATCAGTACCGCATGACAGATTGGTCAAGTACACACTATAGAATATAGTATTATTTGTCATTGCTATAAAGCCTGAGTATTTATTGACCCAAATATGGGGCGGACCAAATATGGGGCTGATCGAGACAACACTACAACACTACCAAAGGGGTCCAGGGGCATGCCCCGTGAACTTTTTGTTTTCTAGACGCCTGAGAATAGCCTCTGAAGTGTTTTGGGCGATCAATTTTTTCTTTTTCTTTCTTTCTTCTTTTTTTTTTTATTTCCAAAAGGTCTCACTAAATCCGCCCCTGTAATTTTATTGAAAGTTCATCTTGCGGGCCGGAAATGGCACTTTTAGGCTACGGTATGCTATCTTTTTCTTTCTTGACTGTAATCTTAAAAGTATGTTAAGTTTTATAAAATAATTACCATTCAAATAATAGCAGTTATCCTTATTCCTCTGTATCACTAATTGAATATTTACTGTATAATAATTATACTATTTCGATGTGAGTTTGCATCAGGAAGTGATGTTTTGCCCTACCTGACGTGTTATCGTACCAAATACTCTCACTCGCTTCACGGTAGAGTAACCGGAATAAGCTCCAGCCCTATGAACCCTCGTGGCTCAGCAAGGATTTACTTTACTATACCTCTAGCCATGGCAATAGAAAAACAAATTACTAATGCTCACAGCGAGAAATTAGATATATCTAATTATATGGTAACAATTGCTACGGTAAGCAAATGAGTAAAAAATGGTTTGTTTATGTTCAGTTACATGTGCTTTCACTGCCTCTTTCAAAAAGCTAAATAAATAAAATGCTTTGTTTCAAAAAATTACAGAAGAAAAACCAGTACCACTGCCCTAATTTAAAACCAGGTTTGAGATACACTTGAAGAACGTTGCACTATGGCAAGACACAAAATAATATTTAAAGAAACACATGGTCTCTTTCCAAACAAGATAGCACATCAACGATTCGAGCAGATAAACTCGTTGGCACAAAGGGCAGAATACATATACTGTAATATAGACCTATTATCTTCAACAAATATACTGTAATAGACCTATTGTATCTTCAACAAAGACTGTTTGATGTTTTCACCCTAACCAAGAACTTACTAGAATGGAACTTATGGTCTTCAGAATTGAGATTTGAACCCAGCTTTCAAAAATTTTGTAAATGGACTGAATGAAACCATCAGATATCTGAAACCTTGTTGACTACGCTCATTTTAAAATTCTGCTACCACTTGTACAGTATGACATCTCAATCTTAGTCAAACTGTATTAATCATATTCAATAATCATTTTAATCAATATTTAACTTTTTATTCAATGTCTAGAAAAAAAAATGTTTTTAACCTATTTTATATCTCAATAGATTTACACTTTGCGTGGTCCATAACTAGCCTACTGTTAAAATGTAGTTAATATTCTTCTCATACAAAACTTACTTCATCAAATGTGATTCTGATTTTTATCCTGGTTAAATTATAAATTTGAATAAAAATATGAATAAATGAAGTGGATATATTTACATGACCGTAAACAAATTAGTAAACGATATATTTACAGGAAATAAATACCGCATGCGCAGGCATGCTTCTGGTTAAATGTATGTTGAGTTTAACTTTTAGCACTCAAAATTAGCATTGGCCCAAGCTCACCACAGCACTGTATGCCGAGGCCCTTTTGTTGGCAAGTTAACATAAATCCAAGGTGCATACGCCAATCAAATCCCCCAAACGTGTAAGTGTTTATAGTCATGTAAAATTCCATTAACTTGACCAAACAATTTTTTGTAATAAAGGACTTGAGTTTCTACTCTTTAAAAACCCACGCAACTGGAGAATACCTGTATTTGTCGAATGAATTTTTGTAAACAGTTTACCACAGGGAGGTTTGACGTTCGTAAATTGGTATTTAATTATAATTTTACTGTTTTTATTAAACATAACTAAATTTGCTAGGGCCTACATCTTCTAGTAGTATGTATTTCAATCATTAAGATTACTCAAAATTCAAATAATTTTGATAATGAGCTAGAAATAAGCCTATTTGTATTCTTTTACTTTAGTCATGTCGTGACCACAACGTACGAGTGAGACACTCTGATTCAGGCCCAGCCTAGTTAAGCTACTATTTTTTCTCCATAGCTAGGCCTAGCCTAGGTCTATCCTGAAACAGCCTAGTCAGACAGTAGCACGGTGTTCTTCTGCCAGCGGACTTCTGCCGGTCCGCTGGCAGTGTTCATGCATCATTCCAATACGTCAGTCCAGTCATCGGCGTTGGTTTAGTCTGAAACTCTAAGCCTAACAAAAAAAAAAGAAGCGAAATACATACCTACTTTAAAGGGAACATTCAATTTATTTAGAACACTATGGGTGCGTGAAAATGAATGTTTGCAGTGAAATAAAAAAGTAACATGTCGCACACAGGGGGCTGCCATGATTTTCAGATAGAATTTCAGGCACCGAAAATGAGTGAAAATTTTAGACACAATAATAAAATTATAATTTATAAACACACTTATAATATTTAGAAAATAATAACGTGTTATTAATATTATTTTAAAATTATATTTTGAATATTTGTACTTAAATTATCTTCTAATTATAAGCCATAGAATCGATAGTTCGCAAGTTACTGTGGAGTTTACAGACACCTACATTTACGAACAAACGAACATAACTAGGAAGAAAATTTGTAAGTCCGTCAGTCGTACACACAAGCATTACATGAGCGACAGAGTAATCGCCTGCAGTGTTGAGAACGACTTATTATATTCCTGGTTTACTGCTGTTATCTGTTTCCTCTACATCTTAAAAGAGTGGGAAATGATATGACAAGCATCTTCGACTACAATATCTGTGGTAAGAAAGGTTATTTCTTTACTTGTTTTAATTTATACCATTTTATTTAGGAATTGTCGCCGTTCCTCAGTCGTGATGGGGGAGTTGTTTCGGAGAAGTGGGTTACATTCTTTGTTCATATCCGATTGCATTATCCTCTCTTTTCTTTACGGTTCCGGTATATTCGGCACCACTTGTGCCCCGGTAACATTGTGTTGTATATCAGTATTTGTGTTACTTTACTTTATATCACTTTTGGACAGGTTTTTGGTCATTTTTTCGATATGCGAAACTCGGTGTTTTCATAAACGTACGGACTTCCCAGTGAGAAAGAGGTGGGGTGAACTCCCAGGCGCTACCCTTTTCCGCCTTTGTTCCGCACGTAGCATATATCCGGTTTCGAGGTCATACTGTTCAAGGGGATACACGCAGAGTAATGACCTTGGCCGGGCGAGATATGCAAATAACCGAAGCGGTTGGCATTTTGGGAGGTTAGTTATGGTAGAATCCACTCTGGGTACCCTTCACCAATAACTATGCTGGTACACTCTCAACTCGGTCAAAAAATGGTCAGAAAGAATAGTTGTATGTAGTACCAATTGCATTTCTCGAAGCAGCTAATGGCCACCACCCATTAGGTCATTTACCCCACTGACCACAACCACCTCTGTCTGATGCTGTTGGCTCTGTTGATCTGTACTCTACCACTACCATAAAACCACGGGTAAAACAACCAAGGATATTGTTGACTATTTCTACCAATAATAATATTTGTTCAAGTGTATTGTGTCAACTTTTTTGTTGTAGAAATAACAAGTTAAAAAAATACTGTATGCCATGATGACTAGCATGAGCAGTTGTGTGTATTTCTTAAAATTGTGTGTTCTTCTAATTATTATTTTCCAATTCAGTATTATTTCCCATACAATTTTAAAATTATGAATAGTTTTATAAATGTAAATTATGATAAGGCTATTTTTGTGCAAGTTCAAGTCATAGAAACTGCATAACCCTCTATGTTATTATGTAATAAGTTTAAAAACCTTTTATTTGGAATAAAAAAAATATTTTCATCGTTTGAAATTGTTTTTTGTTTAGTTGATTACAACTGAAGATGTATTATCCCTTGAAAAATACCAAAAAAATTACAGTATCAAGACTCATTTTGTGCAATTAATCTGCTCATTTTGAAGCAACATAAAAATAACTTCAACATAGAAATTAGTGTATTTGAAAAATGTTCACTCATAATTTTACAGCAAAAAATGTTAGAACACTTCCACTTTACTGGGAGCATTTATTTTTATTATTTTTATCATCCAGCATAAAATTTGGGTACACATTTTTTAATTTTAATAATTTCTATGCTTAAATTTAATAGTTTGCATGTTAGGTACAGTACTACAAGATGAGCAACTTAATCTCAAAAATTGTTTTTAAATGATTTTTGTCATTTTTAGGGGATCATCTTTAAATATTGTGAAAACATTTTTTCAACTGCAAGTTCCCAGCTTATCATTAAATTAAATACAGATATCCATATCCTACTCATTGAAATACCTTTCTTCCTCACATTTGGTTGAGTGATGCCTGAGAACTGAATTTCCATGGGCCCATGATATAAGTTTGTGTTTAAAATCCACTTAATTTGTTTAAGGTAAAAATCCCTTGGCTCTATCAAATAAATTGAGAGTATTTTACTTTTTTCTATGTTCTTTTAAACTATTACGGTAAATCTAAAGTAAATAAATCACCTTGGGATTGATACAGTCAATGAAGCTATGCCTGAATGCTTTCTTCGCAGCATCAATTGGATAATTAAGGTCGGGTCACTCAAATAATTGTGGGTGATTTTTAAAAAGAGGAATCAATGAAAATATTCCCATTGTTTCTGACAAATTTTGTGAAAACAATAAATCAAGTTCAAGATAATTTTACTTAATGCTTGGAGCAGTCTTAGAATTTATTTTGTTAAATATGTTCCAGTTGACATTTCACTATAACAATAAACTATGTTGCCAGTAATATCCAGGTTTAACTCTAATAAACCATTTAAACATAGTTTATTTTAATACATAAATATTAATACAGTCAACTTTATTGCAATTTGCATAAAATATATAAAATTGAAGACTGGTTTAACATTATAATTAATGAAATTAATACAGGATTGTACAAGACGAAGAAAACAAAAATAAAGACTTATACTAATATAAAATATAAGTTACTATATTAAAAAATTAATTTCATAATATAATAAAATGATTTAATAATCAATTTACTAGGCCTTCCAATATAATAATTTGTACAAATTTATTTACAATTGGGATTAAATATTGAGCAATAATTATCATGAATTATTGAGTTTTTAAATATTAATATTTTATTCACAATATACTTACTACTAAATACAGTATTATAAAATTGAGTAGTGTCATAATAGTAATCCTTTAGGATGATGGTGGTTTTACTGGTTTTGTGCTAACTCCTTGCTGTGTGAATGAATAATGTTTTAAAAAAAGATACCTTATTCATAATATTATTGTTATATTATAATAATGTTTTTACTATGTGTCCACACTACTTATGGTTACCCTGCAGGCAGTTATTTTTGTCTCCCTCTCCCCTCATCCCTACCAGAAAATGATGTAAATCAACGGTAAAATATGACTGTTGGTAAAAAATCAAAAGAGTGTTGACTAGCATCGAGAGAATGTAGGACAGTGCAAAATCATTTGACTAAAGCTCTCTACTATTTTGGTGTAGTGAAAGCAAACAAATGTTTCCAGTCTAGGAAACTAATTTAGTATGAGAATAATATACATTCTCTGATATATACCAGATACAGTAGTGTAATTTCAAATGAAGTTCTGCTTGATGGAAAACTTTAATAAATGAAATGGATTGTTATTAATATAATTATGAATAATCCTTTTGAAATATATTATTCAAGGAGTTGTAATTATATTAAATTTTCTTTGGAAATATGAAATCTTTCATCCAAAAAAAAAGTTTGTGAGCTTTCCTCAAGGCTTATCATTGTAGTATAAATTATGTTCTTTAATCAATCTTGGTTCATATGATTTGAATGATTTCCAGGAAGCTGAATTATTCCACTATTAATAATAATTATATAGTAATACAAAAACGATTACTGTATAAAAAGCAATTATAATACAAAACAATGTTTTTCTATGCACATTTTCATGGAAATGGAATTGGAAAAAATGAAACTAAACCATATTCTAATATTCTGCACAAGCCAAAAATAAATGCAACTACAAGTATAATTATAAAGTATACTCTTATTAAACGAAAATAAATTTAATAATATTATTTTAAAACTAAAAATTAGTTATATTTTCTTGAACCTTAAAAAGTATAAAGAACTATTTTAATATTCAGTAGATTTTTGCTGCAGAAGCAAATGTTTACAAAAAATAAGTTAAACAAAGAGAAAATCTTTTTCATTCCTGTAGTTGTTTCAGCCTGAAGGTGGCAGATTATATGTTTGTTGATTCCTTTTAAATCATCTTGAAATAAAAGCCATTAGCACACTTTTGAAACTGGTCAAGAAGCCTAAACTGACCACTACAAACCATCCACTTTGTAAACCAACCTCAGCATATACATGTCCTTCAACAGCACTGCTTATCTATCCCATTTGCAGAGTGTGCATTGCATAAATTACTGCCTGGTAGGATAAGCATATATCCTTCCTTGATTGTATGTACCGTCACTGGGGCACTCGCTGTGTCTAAGATTCACTTCAGGGAGTAGAAATAATTGGGGTGTTTTGTATCAAATAACCAAGCTAAAAAGTAAGGAAAGTACTTGTGACATTACGAAGCTGCAGTACTAATAATAATCAGGTGCTTCTATTTTTAGTATCATTTGAATTCTTATAATTTGAGACTTTTCAAAATCATGTGTACAGGACAAATATTTTTCATGGATCATAAGAATATTCATATAAATTATTTTTTATTGCTCATATTTTTTATTATTATTTTTTTGATAAAAGTGACCTAATTTGAATTTTAAATGCTCTTGCAGATTGAAAACCCACTCAATTCTGGATAAGGCTCCTCCCATAATGAGTGCAGAAGTCATTATTTCACCTGACAATGACATCAATGATCTGGGACCTGTGAGAAAGATGTCAACAAGCTTTTTAGATGACTTTAGGAAGTGTATCGCTGGCTTTGACACAAATGAAAATGACTTTGTCCCTGATACAGTTGAATACCGTGATAAAACTAGTAATGGATGTGTTAGCATTACAAAGAATGGTAAGGGGGCAAGTGGACGCCTTGAATCCAAACTGAAGGACATGGCAAAAGACAGGGTAATGTTAATGGGTGTAACAAAGAAAGACAGCAACGAGTCATTGGTCGAGGTCAAGAGGTACAACATTTTGGATGGGACTGTGACACGCCATCAAGAAGTAAGAGGCTTGGAATCTCAGAAAACCAATTGCGAGGACGTACATTCCAATGAATCTAATCCAAATGGAGATTTCCTCCGATCCCTTTTATGTGGGAACAACAAGGGGGAGACTGGTGAAGGTGAAAACGGCTCTCAGGTTTTCTATCCATGTAAAGTGTGCAAAAATAAATTTATTTCCAAATCAAGTTTACGCAAGCATATTTGCGCTACCAGAGTAGACGAAAATGGAGTTGTAGAGGGCGTCGTAAAGATTGAGAAACAAGATGGCAATGATGATGTGCCAGATCAGATGGATGTCTATTATGATGAACCAAAGAGCCATGCAGATGCTGTACACCAGTATGCATCTGCTGCTAATGATTCTCAATTTTCCATACCACCGCCAAATGCATATATTGTCGATGGACAGTTGCATTTACTACGTGCCAATGCTAATCATGAAAATGACCAAATTGAAGACCAAGGGGGAATCGCAGTTGTGGATGGTATTCTTGAACCAGGAGAAAGGCCTTTTACCTGTAAAGTCTGTAACATGAATTTTAAGCATTCCAGTCATTTGATGCGTCATAGAGCAACCCATACTAACGAGCGTCCATATGCTTGTAACGAATGCCCTGCCGCCTTTCGCAGGAAGTGTCATCTGAAACGCCACTGGCAACGCATCCATAGTGGTGAGAAACCATTTAAGTGTGGAGTTTGTGGCAAATCCTTTAGTGATCGGGATCATCAGCGTCAGCATGAAACCATCCATGGACCAGAGACTTATCCATGTATAGCCTGCCGATATGTTTACCCTACAGAAATGCATCTTGTAAAGCACTTAGCTGATAATCCAGACTGTAGGGCGATTGTCTCAAAAGGCAGTGCTGATGGAGCACCACGAAGAAAGCGCAGAAAAGATGGCAACAAACTGACTTCCTACAAATGTGGAATGTGTGGAGAGTCTTTTAAGAAACTTCGACAGATTCAGACACATCAACGTGTGCGTCATCATGACGCATTTGAAAAGAAATACAAGTGCAACCTCTGCAATAAAGGATTTGATCTCATATCAGATTTAACACACCATCGCAATACGCATCTTACAAAAGAAGCTAGAGCAAACAACGGTAACCCAAGCACAAGCTCACCAGACGGTACACCTCAGAACAAAGAAAAACTAATGGAGATGCTTCAACAACTGGAGAAGCGAATCCAGCAGCAGCAACAACAAGTAAAGAAAATTGAAAACCAACAAGAACAAATTGTACAGGAAGGTTATCCAGGAATGGTTTCTCCCCGAGCCAACCATCCACTCAGTTTTGCCGACATGCCAATCATGTCGGAACGTGAGTTCAGTCATGTGCATTATCTCTTACGTAAAGACTCTCCCAGTCCTCCACCCCCATTATATCAACAGCACAAAGAGTCAATGGCAGCCATCTGGATGAAGCATCCACGTTTGCGGGAATATTTTGCAGAACGTAATCAAAAGACCCCAGGGCTGATGCCTTCTCCACCTAACAATGACTCTTTCAGAGATAATGCACCAAATGGAAAGCGTGATGGTGAAGGAGAGCCTCATCCTTTGGCAGATAATGAAGAACCAACTGGCAAAAACTGCATGGTTGGCCTCCTACCAAACAACCGTCATACATGCGATCAGTGTGGGATCTCGTTTCTTTTGTACTCTGAATTCCGCATTCATCGCAAACGTCATGAACGTGCGCAGCTAGCCTACTCAAAATCATCGAAGGAAGACCAAAGTACAGGCCTGAGTATGCTGGAGACAAATCCAAATGCAGACCGCAGCCTCTGCCGTGAGTGCTGTTCAGAAAATGGGGACACCAATCATCGCCACTGTCAGATGTTGAAGGCTGAGGGCAACGATGCCAATGTTGATCACAACACAGAACACAGGTATGTTAACAAAAGTTCTAATACTTATAATTACAATATTAGCATACTTAATAAAAAAGCACAAAAAGTTTTAAATTGTTAAATTTCTGTTAAATTAATTTTAATTATTACTGTAATAGTGCATTTACAATGGCTATGATTATTTATTCTTCGAATTTTACTATAACATGAATTGGATTTAGCTAGCACGATTTACAGCCCAGATAAAATAAAATTATTCCCATGTTTACAGATATATGTCAATTGATTTAAAGTGAAGGCCATCCTTGTTTATTTCACCTTCAGTTTTAGTTATGATCTTTACAAGCACTCTGTTAAGTGCAAGATCCAGGTTAATCAGTAAAAATCTTCAAAATGGATACTAAAAGTCTAAAAATGAGAGCCTCTTCCCTATCAGTAAATATTAAGTTTATGTTTTTACCCCATTTGGTAACTTCGACTAGCCAGTAGTCAATCCTCAATCAGTACAGACATCATTAAATTGTATTTAGCCTGATATGATCAGATTTGACTTCCTGTAGGCCAGTTTCTGCCAGACAAGCTGTCTCATAAAACATATTTGGGGAAAACTTTGTATGATTACATTTATAATTTGTATAAGTATTATTGTTATTGTTTTATTTAATTAACAACACCTTGCTGATAGTGTATTTTTCCCTCCTTTTATTTTTTCTCTTGCCTTCCACACACTAATTTTATATGCAAAAATGTGCAGCTTTAATAGTTATGAAATAGATTTTAGCATCCAATAGCTCATACCAGAAGCCTTGATCGAACTATCAAATTAATTAATTTATTAAATCATCTTCCTTTTAAATAATTTGCAAAAAGACTACGCCTGTCAAAATAATTTTTGATAAGCTCTGGTTTTCCCATTTTTATTTCCATATCCACTCTGCTATAATTGGTAAGAAATTGGCGATCATGTTCTAGGATTTGAGCGTAGTGTTTGGTGAAGTAATCGTTGACAATCGGGTCGTATCTCCCACTTATTAAATAGTTCCTATTCGATTTGCCAAGCTTCCTGTCGATTGGTACTACAACAGGCCGTTCATTACGAGAATGTAACCTTATTATGACTCAAGTTTTACCTATTTTTGTAGGGAATCTTTCCAGCTGGTAAACTACTTAGAAGCCTGATCTTTTCTCATGTAGAGATAATTCATAATTAGATATGCAGATATTTAAAAAAACTGATTTTAACACAATTTTTAAAACTCTCTTTTATCAATAAAAATACTGTAGTGTGTACACAATTATTTACTTGTTATCAACTATGCCTTTTCCCTCATTTTCTTGATTTAGTTCCTTAAATTATTTTTTACTATAAATATTGTATTACTACATGTTTTACCATAACTTTCATAACCTTCCAAAATAGGTTTTATTAATTATATCTATACATGTAACAAATTACTGATAGTTACTGTAGCAATGATTGAGTGTGGTTTAAGAATTAATTTTTTTAAATCTTTAGAATCTAACTGATATAAAACCAATATTGAAAATATATTAAAATAATGATTTTAAAACTGTCAATAATTCATTGTTAGTATGAATAAATTATTTGACAAAATGTAGTGTTTAGCACTTTTGTAAAGAGGAGTAATCAACATTTCTTCTCCAATAACAAGCAAATCTGTAAATAATAAAGCAGTATTGTTGTAGTAATTACTACACAGTAGTACCAATGGTGACACTGACAGACTGATTACAGTAATTATTATTTGTTTGTTACTTTAATTTATGCAATGTTTAATTTGGCACTTTCCCTACTACTTTCAGTACAGCCTGTTGTTTATTATAAATATTTGTCTTGCCAAAGTTTGTTTTATTGTGAAAAAGTTCACAGCCAGAAAAAGTAGGACTTTACATCGAAAGTATAAAAAGGATGTTTGTGCGCAGTAAATCATTGTAGGTACTGAGATCCTCATGTCAAAAATCTAATGAAAGAAAACAGACAAATAAATACCAACATGGGGTTTTTTTTTGGTCACATGATTGTTTGATATAAAAAAAATCTGCTTTTTATTCTGTGGGCAATTAAAATTGAATTTATGGGATTTGGTATGTGCCTTGGCATTGAGGTATTTTCACCCCCTGATTACTGTCAGCTTTGATCAGCAAGACACAAAGAACTTACCTCTAGGCCTTCGGCCATGTGAATTACTTGCAACGTTGTTATATAACATTAAATAAACGGCTAGACCTACATATAAGCTTGCCCTTTATCTAAATGCTTTTAGCAGGTACTGATGTCACTTTGAAATGTGAAAGGTATTGTATTGTACATAGTAGGTGTGCAATTATTTTCTACGACCTAGCGATACAGCGCCCATAGCTTAGCGTTACAGGCTGGACAGCTAAGTGTTATACTGTAGGCATCACACATTTCCTACAAGTTACAGGAGTCTCCTGTCAGGACAGCCTCCCACACTCTGGCACCAAGCGAGAATCTCCTGGAAATAACCTATCTTCCACAAATGTTTTGTTACCCCTTTATTGTCATTCATCTCACGGAAGTCAACGTCGATAGGTATCACCATGACATGACAAAATTATAGTAAGTGTGCTATAAAAGCTCATTTAAACAGATCTCCTGGAAATTGCTTCTTCAAACTTGGGACCCATGATCGCAATGTAGCATTTTTTGGTGTGGTGTCTGAGCTGGTGTAGCCATGATGTTGGTTGGCCTTGTCAGTGATTACATCTTACCCCTACAATACATGAGTTCACCAACTAACATTGTTTAAATTATTTATTGTCTTGGTTATAATTGTTATCAATCTTAAAATCACAATTTAATTAACTTTATCTGATCATTATATCAGCAATAAAATTTGTGTACAATGTCTACCAAAGCCTAAGTCTGACACTAACATTTTAAGAAACAAAACTGACAACCAATTGTTAATCGAGACATGAAAATATTCCTCTGGACAGGAGTAAATCATCCTCATCTACATATACTGTCGATTGTAAATTCCTTTAATTGAAAGCAGGTGGTGTATGCAAAGTATATTCAAATATTGCATATTAATCATAGAGTGCCCTTGTTAATTGGTGCTTATGTACAGTTGAAGTCTTTTCACATGCTTAAATACCGTATAAACAAAAAATGTTATCCTTCCACTTTATTTTGCTCAGCAGATAGTATCATTTAAAATGTTATACTATATTTGTTCAATATTTTTGTTAATGATAAATTTTTATAGCAGTAAGTGCATTGGCCAAATAGTGCAGGTGCTTAAATATGACTCATTTCATTGGGTGCTTACAAATGACCGGTGTCGCCACAAACACACTCCAATAAACAACATTAAAAGCTTCAAGTTTTCTCACAAAAGGCATTGTGAAATGTATACCGTAGGCCTACTTTTTAACGATGTAAGGTAATGGCATTTTGTTAATTGTATTAACTTTCAGTTACAACATTCTAATATTTTGTGATTTTTGTATTTTTTATCAGTTATTTTTTTTAATTGTTATATTTAATTTATTTTACCACCATCTATTAGTCTGACAATAAATAATAGAATACTAATTTCTGAACCATTATTTAGTCTCAAAATTTTCTATTGTTAGAACAGCTGCAAATATGACCAATGTACCCTCATCAATCATTTATTTCTCACAGAAAAAGACAGCAAACATCTCATTGAACTTTGACTGCTACCCCTTCCGATCCCAACTCATTAACTCCACATCCCGGTGGAACATCTATGCAGTCAGTATGTCACGTACACTCCCACCTATCCATCACATTCCCTGATCATGTTTATCCCTACCAGGTCGTTTCCCCTGTCATCTTTCCATTAAATAAAAATTGGACATTCTGAACAGCAACATTCCCACATGGAAACGCCCTTGAGCGTACATTCTTACATGTGCTTCTTATAATTATATAGTACAGCATCCCATGATGCCCGACCCTTCACATGGTCATACGGGCTATACGATCCATACACTTCAAAAGACTTGCATTTAACAGTGGTGTAAAGAATTTTCTAATTTCCGCGTGTTGTACATAGGTGTACAAGTATACTGGTAAAGCAAAGTGCTAGGGAGTTAGGGTGTTTCTTTCTGATTAATGCACAAAATATGAGTAAATCAAAAACATAGTTTTTAAATATTTGCTCTTGTAATGTTATAAACAAAATAGTTGATAAAAATTAAATTGGTGTAACATTTGATATTTACTTGTTAATTATATTAGCTTTTGTTTGTTTTAATAAAATACAGTATAGTATTTGGTATGTTTTTATTATGCCTACTTTATGGTAGAAATGCATTTTATTCAAATTAAAAATATTTTCATCTTTTCAGACCCATTCTAAATATTGATCATAAAATTGAGAAAAGAATTAGTGATTATGTGTGCATACATTAACTGCAGCATAGAATCTACAATAGATTAATTGCATGGCACAATTATATCTTTAAATGAAATATTCCAAGGCACAGGTCAGATAAACTACGTCTTTCTGAGATATTAACCCCGAAGTACTGCATTTTTAAGAGACCATTTCTCTTCAGTAAAATTTTTAAAGGTTTTACACGTAAGCCTAGCTTTAGACGGCCAATTACTCCTACTCTATAAACTTGTCAACACCTGCCTACATCTAATCCCGTTACTTTTGTCGTTTACCGTATGTAAAACAACCTAGTTTTTCCCTGCGATATGTAAGCTGTGACATAATAACGTGCCCCAATTTCCCCTTTGTGCTGAAAATACCCAAGCATTAATAAATGTCAGCAACGGCAGTTGGCCACTCCATCAGTTATTAATGTAAAAGTGCTGGACTTTTTATTTTCCTTCCCTGAATGTTTCCCCCAAATGACCAATATGTGGGGACAGACACTATGCCTGTGTCATGTTATACGTTTCATGAACAACCCTGTCGCATATAAATAGAAAATTTTTGCATGCAGTACTGTAATTTTTTTCATCTCTTTACTGACCAAATAGCCTGTACATGTAACGCATCAGAAACCCCTGATATAATATAATCTTGTTTACCATTTGAAATAGATATGACGCATTTGATTGCATGTAGAATTTTGTACTGGTATTAAAGTGGGTTAGCTTAGTAGCATGCCATAGGAAGGGGATCTATTGTCTTCTGTCTTTATCAAGGACTATTGTCTATTCATGCTCACTCGCAATACTGTACAAAATATTTCGCATTTTAATAATAATAGTATTGATCTTGCTCAAAATAGTATCAACTGTTGTGATGATTGTATAGGATTTAATATTTTTTAGTACAATTTTTAAAATTCCAAATTTATTCACTACTGTGCTTCTAGTTTTAAAAAAATAGATTACGGTATTTAAAATTTCAATTTTAATAGATAAAATAATTTTAACAGGTTTGATTTTCTTCCCTGATTATGCTTTTTTTTTCAACATGTTTTTTTTTTCTTGAAAAAGTTATAAATCTTAAAATCTTTTAAATGCTTTTCTGCATTTATTTATAAACATGTATAAAACACCACATTAAACATGGTGTTTTCATTGTTTACACAATGAATTACTATATTAATTGGGAAATATCGAAAGTTTTGTACCTGAAAATTAACTAAATCTGGGATAAAGAATATTCAAGAATTAAAAGTCACAGATTAAACAACCTTTTGGGAAGACTAATAATTGTTCAAATTTTTTTTGTCCTGGTTATCATGTCAAATTGTCAGTGCCTTCGGATATAGATTCATCGCAATTTATTATATTATTAGCAATTGATCATGAAACTTCATAGTCAGTGATGTAGTTGGCAATGTAGGCTGGGTTTGGCTATTTTAATTTCAACATTCAAGCCCTCAAGACAAATACTCTACTGTACTAGGCTAGGTATTTTTACTGAGATGGTGAGTGATGAATTCAGCCCAGCAGTTCTGGCATGCCAATATCTTATCTTTGGATGATGATTCCCTTGCTTGAAAATAAAGAGGAATTTAGCATTCCCTTTGTGTTTGCTAAATAAAATTCACTCAGTGCCATCATCTACAGTATGTGTTGGTTCAATGAATTTTAAAAATAGTTAATTAAAATTGCCTGTTATGTTTACAGTCATATTATTGTATAAGACAATTTCAATCTCCTTAAACTCATCATTGTTTTTAAATATTGTTATTATTGAACATTTTTTAAACTTACAGTATATTTTTATAGTATTATATACTTTTAATTTTTCCATTTTCTATTCCCTGTAGTATACATCAAAGAAACATATTAACAATTATATTTCATATTATTGTGACAATGAAGATTTCTCATATATTGTAATTCATATTGCTTAAACAGAACATAACAATGTGTGATGTATTGTGTATATATATGTCAATCCAAAATCCGAATAATTAGCGGCAACATAAACATAAATGTTCTCTCCATCTTTAACTAACAGCACTCATTTAGAGTACAAGACATCATAGACAAAAGGTACATCATATCTGTGTCAAGCTAGAGAAAATACGCTAAAGGTTTTGTTTGTATCAGGCAGTCACACTGGCGTGAAATTACAACTGTCTTTATACTGCAGATCAAGTTTTCAATCTGTTGGGATCACATTGCTAGAAGTGGGTCGGGTCATCGTAGAAGGTGTCGTTGCTAGCTGTATGGCATTTTGACCCTTCCTCCAGCAGCCTAGTTCTGGGATCAGCTGCCCTTTGCAATGAAGCAAGACAAATTATGTTGACGACATTCAAAATTACAGATGCTACTCACTTCCAATTTATTCCACAGATAGCTCGTAATTGCCAGCATAACAAGCAGAATTTTTCCTTGAAATTTGTCCTCTTTATAAGAGATTTGAATCATGTTAATGCAATGGATATTCCCCTTTCACTCTATTCTAAAATTATCCCTATGTGTGGTTGTCACAACGTTGTCCCCTGCTATACATTTTTTCCATTTATTTTATCATAAAAAAATGTCCATAATTCTTTGTTCAATAACCTTCAAAATTTTGTGGGAATTCTTGTCTGAAAAATAATGTTATAGTTAATTTAGTCAGACTTAACACCAAAGCTTTCATGCATAATTAATTATGCAAATAAGCCTCAAGCTTTCTTATTCAACAGAACCAGGTCATCTGTGAACTGAAATCTATAAGCTGAATACAACATAAGTTAAACCTGGGCTTTCATAATCTAGTTTTGTAGACTATAAGGTTTAGTGATAGTGGTAAGGTATAATATTCATAAGACTATTTTAAGTATACTGTATCAATGTAGTAATTAGTTATTGTTGTTAATTTATATTCTTTATTATAAATACAGTGAATTCATTTATTCAATCTTATGGTATATTTTATTAGAAATTTCACAACATGCAAATAGAAATGATACAAAGGTTTAAATAAGAATTAATGATATAACATTGTACTGTAGTAAGAACTAAGTTGTGTTATATTAACAAGCAAAAAAAAAATTACACATTAAAAGTACCAATACTTAAAATCAAAAAGGCACCTGGACAATATGAACATTCATAAATAGTAAACATAAAAAAAATGTGATAATTACTTATTATTTTAATTATTATTATTGCTATCATTCATTATTAATTCAATTAAGTTCATCAATAAAAAACTGAAACAGAATAATTACAATATTGCACAAGAAAAAATATCGAAGAAAAAATTCGAACTGCAATAAAATTTAAAAAAATATGAAATTTCAAAATTTGGTAATTATTATTATTATTATTATTATTATTATTATTATTATTGCTATCATTAATTTTATTTCAATTACAGTATTAATTTTGTCAATAAAAACATACATTAGAACAATAGTTACGTTATTGCACAAGAAAAAATACAGAAGAAGAAATTTCAGGCTGCAATAAAATTTAAAAAATAAGTAAAATTGTTTTGTTTTTTTCTTTGATAATAGGCAATATTCCATTAATATTAGGGCTTTTAAATAAATTATTTCTTTTTTATAATGTAATGGATATTTCATCACTTTTTTATATATTTATACTGAAAGCATAATGATTCAGATTTATTATTTTTGTTAAGTGAAATTATATTTATTTATTTATTTATTAAGGTATAACACACAAAACAAAACAACAGCCAAAGGCTGAAAACGTTTGTTTACAATCAACAAATAAAGA
>NW_022757233.1:412625-438204 GCF_011630105.1 Anneissia japonica
TACAAATAATTTACTCTTAATTAGGCAAAAAATAAAATTTTACATTAATTGTAGTTTTGAATGTATTCTGGTTTGCTTTCTAGCAACCACCTGACTTTATTAACATTTCTCTTAATGTGAATTTTTACTTGCTGTACTAAGATTAAAATTTCATTTAAAAATTGTGATTGTTAATTATGAAGATGAATATTTTTTAAATTTTCCACTTCATTTGTGTGGTATAATATTACGAGTTCAAGAATACAAATATTTTTGGCGTGCTTTATAAATATTTATTTTAGGGATTTTTATTCAGAAGGGCGAGATGTGATATTGTGGAAGGGGCCTGGGAATAACCAAAATCTAGGTCAGAACTCTAATATCTGATTTTGCATTTTTCTGGTGGAATTAATTTGAACAATCGCTACCTCCTATTGCTACCTGTACTCCTTAATAGTAATATTAATTATTAATGAAAATGGTGAACTTAACATCTATTGTAACTATGCTAATGTGTCCAGTTAAAAAAATTAGCTAATTTTTAACAAAAAAAAACTGTACAGTACAATTCAATTATTAAAATCTCAATTATTTTGAATGATTTAATGAAACCCATTAAAGGTTGGGTTGCATGCTATTTGCGTTGATTTTGGCTGTAACCATAGAATACGGAGTTCTAATGTGTGTGGATAAACTGACCAAAGTGAAATAATGTACTGCACACTTGAACATCTTAATATGGAGTCTGCACATTATAAACGTATAAATTATTATCCAGTACTATAATTCCTGGCTGTTTATTTTACTAGAAATTTGGGTTGTAGGCAGACTATAAAATACTACATTTCTAATAATGTTAAACTTATTTAAAATTTAATTATCTAATCACTTATATCATAATTGATCTTCAATATAATTTTATTGCTTTTTATATGGCAACCTTCATCCAATAATTCATCCAGGGACTTTTTCCATTTTATTGAGCATATATTCTTGATGTTAGTATTTTTTATCTTATCTGGATAAATGACATAGAAATAGTAGCATGCTAACGTGGGAAGACGATGAACAAAATATGTTTACATTTTCTTGAATTTTCTTAAATTGAAGTTCAAGATTGCACCAGCAAACCACTTACATAATGCCTCCTCATATAGCACGCAACTCTAGTAGGATGTGGATTCTTTACTTTTACTGGAGCAGCGTTAGTGTACATACAGATACCCTTATCAATACTCTACATGGCATTTGATACATACAGGCCATGTGTATGCTTTTTTATTTGTTTTAAAATCATACGTAATGTTTAATACTAAATTGTAATGGTTTGCCAAGGTTAGATCATTTCCTTGGAGAGGGAAAACTCATGAAGCGAATACACTTTCTACATTAGAAAAGTGTGCGGGTGGGTGGACCGGGGGGACACTGGAGAGGAGGAACTAATAGAGTAGGGGTTAGGGGTACCATCTCTTTAATGGGGAAATCATCTTTTTGAAGAGCTAACTAATTATTCTTTGAGAGAAAGAACTTTCTCACTGGAGATGAGGAACATCCAATTGGTAAGGCAAACCACACCTAAGGTGTCTTATATTTTTACTGATATGTGGAAATTTTATTGATCTAAATTGATAACAATTCTAAGAATAATTTAATACCAATAGGGCATATGAGCCCATGGGAGGGCTATTTCCTAACGTTTATGGCAATATAACAATTAATGTATGCAGATTCCCGGCAATTTGCAGCTGTAAACCTAAAATTAGTAATTACTTGTACGGTGATGTGCTATTCATATGAATTAGTGTTTCCTGCAAGTGATGGGGTATTAGAGGGTATCTTTCTTTTTGTAAAGCATTATTAGAACGTGAATCAGTCTTCCCATCATTTAATCAAGACCATTACAGTTAATAATCATTTTAATGATTATCATTTTTATTGAGTCCTTTATAATACAGTACAAAATAATCCTACACCAGAGTACTTTTTCTCCAATTTTTGTACCATAAACGATGATATTACTATTAAGGATAGTTACAATAGTACTACAGTGCTTCTGTTACATATCTGTAAGATACTATCCTGACCTACCTGTAATGGTAGTATACTTAAAATATGTGACCGGCTATGGCAAAACCTGCCATTTGTCGCAATTTCTAATTTCCCACAAGCTCCCAAAATGTTGGAGAATCAGAATTTCGATCATTTTCATGTTCTTGCATGTTATTAAAGAAGATGAAGAACATTTCTGCAAAATTTCAATCACAAAATCCAACTGATAGGCATATTAAAATTAGTTTTAAAATACAAATCTTAATAATAAACTATTGATTTTGGGATTTTTGGAAGCTATTTTCTCAAAACCTACATGGCTGATATTCAAAGAATTAAATATTAATAAAGTCACTAATACTCAACCAATGTCCATCAAATAAACACTGTTTTAAAAAAGAATTCATGCAGAATTTAAAACCACAAAAACCCAAATTTGAATTTTTCCTACAAATGGCTCTGGTTTTGCCAGAGCTGGTCACATAGGCAGCACGCCTACAGTCCCGAAATCAAATATTCTATAGACATTAAATTGCTGATTATTAAAAAAAAAATCAAATTCTTAACAATCAAATAAATTCAAAGATTATAGAAACTGTTATTATGCATACTGGAACTGCTAATTCTAATTTCCACTTTTGAAAGATAATAAGGTAAATAACCTACTGTACTTGAATGCAGAGAAAGCTCAAATAGTATACTTTGAAGTTTATGTTTGTTGTTCTTTGATACTATTTTTTTTTTCAAATGAGTATACTTCTGAGAAAATTTATTCATAATGATTCAGGAGGATTTTAGACTTTGTAAAGTCTAGACCACAAATAGCTTCAAGTTGGTAGTCTTTACTTCACTCTCTATTCCAGTCCAGTCATTGTCTGGGTTGGCCAGAGCCTACCATTTGTGCGAATGATTTGGGTCTTCACGCCAGGGACAAGCTGTTGTCAGATTTTATACTCTTTACTGTACACGACACTGGGTGGGATGTCCGAAGTGCCAGGGATTAATGCTATGAACCTATCAAGGAACATGTTTCAATAAAATGCTAACTTTCGTATTCTTTTTTGTATTAGAATGTGCAATTATTCAATTTGTATAAATTTTTTCTTCTACTAAATATTTTTTCTTGTGTACTTGTATCGTGTATGAAGGTCATGTCTTCTTATCTTATGTCATCATATTATAATTATCTTTATTTTTAATTTTTCAGCTCCAATGATTCAGTAGTGCATCCAACGTGTCGGCACTGTGACATCATCATGGTAGAACTTACAAAGGTAAACATTCAGAAATTTTAACAAAAATTAATCATATTAAAATTATAATAATTATACAAATAAAATACAGCAGAATACTTATTTGGGTTTGACACCTTTTGTGATGATGATTATTTGCTTTTTATATCATTAACTCAAGGATAAACAATATTGAATTATCACAACACTAACTTGTATTCTACACCACGTACCACTAGGAAAGGCTATATGCTTTAGGTTGAAAAAGTTAATTCTTTATTTTATATTGTTTTTTGTTTCTTTTACTTACTTGTTATTTATATTTTATTCAAATTATTTTGTTTCTTTTCTTTTGTTTCCATGAAAAATACAAAATTCAAATCATTAATTACAAAATAAAAAAAATAATTAGCATTTATCGTGTACAGGTTAATTTTAGAGCAATTCCCCACCCTCTTCTCCTAATGATTAATTTGAGTGATGTTATAAGCTAATCTGTTGCTATGTCTCTTCACATGCCTTGCATATTGAAATAAGCCAGGTGGGGGTAATAAGAAACTCAAATTACAGGCTAACTGCGGACTGTTACCTGCAAGCTACAGAGTAAAAGGTTGACAAGGGGACCTACATTTTATGCTCGTCTGTTGAGAGTTGCTAATTCAAAAGATGCATTAGAACACCTCGGGGAGATCCCAGTCAATTTTATTTTTTAATTTGGAACAGATTCGTAAGCACGAGCAAGCGAATCCATTCATCTACTGTATTTGTTTATCCAAGTCATTCAATTACTTTTTATTTTTTACTGTTCAGTTGGTGAAAATTGCCTTTCCCCGCGGAGGCAGTCTGATATGATGGTTCGGAGATAAATGCGATACTCACCAGCACATCTTCATGTCAGCATTTCATTGTTACGTTAGTTTGCAGAAGTGAAATAATAAACACGATCAAATGTCACCGATACGCGAGACTAGCTCGTACCTTGATATTATATTATGTAGGTGATGAATCTAAAGTTCGTCAGGGGAAATCGTAAGTTAGACCCTCAGTAGAAGTCATCCCCAAAGGCCTACAATGTGAGAGATATCAAATCTGTTGAATATTATAGGTGTAATTTGTTGTCAATTTCCAGGTTCAATAAAATTCAATGATTAAAATAATTATTGTTTTAACAACTGCATATGAATAAAATATTTAATGTTCATCTATAGCTAACTCTAACACCTTATTGACAGCTTCTAAAATTTCTTTAGAATTTCAATTGGACAAAAATTGTTCAATGATATATTTTGATCTAATTTTTTTCATAAATTTTCAGTTTCCTGTAACATTTCTTCTTTATGCATATTTTCAGTTAATATTTTTGTTAATTTTTGTTTATATTTTATATACTTTAATTTCAGATTCATCAATCCTTAACTTATTGAAATTAAAAAGTTCATTAAAAATGATCATGTATGATAAAAAAAATTAACTTTGACTTTCATATTACCATATTGTTTGAACATATTGTTATCGATTTTCTGTTAATGATGAAACGTTGATGATACGTACAATGTTTTTTACCCGCTCACTACTCCGGCATATTGTCTTTCGTGAAAAACCATGTTTAACTGCAATTAGACCCAGAGTTCATAGGACCATGTGAGGTAAAGGTTACGCTATTAATATGCACTATCATCGGGGTATTGCTGTAAACACACTCGCACACAGTTTATGTTTTAGGTTAACAAGTCCGATCCTTATGAATATAATTAGCAAATTCTCCTCGTCATAGACTTGTTATATTTATTTTAATTTGTTATTTTTTAGATTACAGTACCGGCCAGTTGTATTGCAAAAATCCCAACGCGTTTTACCCGTTGTCGTTGCGTTGCGTTTGCGTTGAGTTGCGTTGCGTTGAAATGAACGTTGAGAGTACATTGCTGTCTCTTATACACATCTAGATGTGTATAAGAGACAGTTATAATACATAAACACACTCGCACACAGTTTATGTTTTAGGTTAACAAGTCCGATCCTTATGAATATAATTAGCAAATTCTCCTCGTCATAGACTTGTTATATTTTATTTTAATTTGTTATTTTTTAGATTATAAAGTTTAAAAATAAACTGTGCTTTTTGTTTACAAAACTGAGCGAGCGATCACATTACATGAAGGATGCGATGCTTTTTAAGATAAGAATTGGACTACAGTTAACAGGGATTAAATGCCAGACCCTTGCATTGGAAGGCAAAATCCAACCCCCATTAGTCAAATTTGAATTTCTTTATATTGATTTTTCTGCTTACTAAATTTACTGTGCTGTAATTTATTATTATTCATTGTGTATTACATAATACCTTTAGGTAAAATAATGGAACTCAAATGAGTATACCACTTCAGACTCATGAAGTATTGTAGCTCAATTTGTAGAATATCCAAATGGTAATTAGAAGGTCTTGGATTAGAATTCTAATGTGGTATTGTTTTTCATAAATTAGTGAAGGTGATTCTTTATACCAGTTGTTCATTATTTACATATAATTATTAAAATCTTTGATTTCTGTTTTAAATTTTCACACCTTGCATTTTTAATTAAAATCTGTGGGCTTATACCCTTCCACCTGGAACTGTCACCCACTTAAAATATTGTTGAAATAGATAAAGAAAGAAATACAGTACACAAATTGGTTTTCATGTTCATGATTCAAGATAATTTATTCATCTCTGATAGTATGATGACAATTTGTCATGCACTAGTGTTCTAGGAGGCCGTTGGGTGGAAGGTGAATACAGGTAGACACCCAGCAGCAAGATAGCTTAAAAAACAGAGGATTTGTTATAATGTTTGTAGGCCTAATGTTGAGAATATCTTTGATTCATTATTTCATAAAAGGCCCAAGCCTGGTAGGACTGTTTATATCAAACTATTTAACTTTAAGTAATTTTTTTGTCTTATTAGATAAAATAGAACTAGGGCCTATTTCAAAGCTCAAAGAACCATTTTCCTAAGAATGGTATTCTTGTCCACTGAAGTTTTGCTTCTTTCTTTTTATTTCCAAACTTTGCTGAACACATAAAAAAAGTTGTGACGTCGCAGGTCATGACCCTCTGTCGTTTAACCTCAGGTACACTACTTACAGTAACATCATCATCATCCTTAAATTTGGATGAATCTCAAAGTGTTCATAAGTATTGGCATGTGGACATAAATATTTTCTTTTTATATATACATACATTACAGCATTATAGTACTAGAGTTGAACTTGACCTAAGTCAAATACAAAATGGCAGTGGAAATTTGCTCGACTTATATAAAATTTGACGTACAAATCGTTAATTAATGGAAAACACAACAATTTAGCATGTAAAATAAGATCAACTTTATTTATTTTTAAATTATTCAATAGGCAAAGTGACTTAGGCAAGTTTTGCTGTATATTCATGAAGATCAGAGCACTTTACATTTTACTTATTTGTATTTATATGGACAAAGAAGTGAATATATAATTTATGATGTTATTTTAAAACAAATATTTTTTAAATATACATTTTTTATAGTTTAATAAAATAATTTAAAAAAATAGATTGTTATGAAGTGTACCAGTAAGTATACTTGTCACACATTTAATAATACCCTCAGTAATTGGATAGGCAGGCAGAGATGAACTACGTACACCACTTCCTGTTGGCTATTCCTTATTCTACAGCTAATTTAGGACCAGGCCATAAAATTATTTGCTACCAGGTGGGGCGTACTCCATACCAATTTATTTTTGTTTTATTATTTATTCTAACTTTATATTGATGACACTTTCAGTTCTGAAGCATTGATTTCATGGTTAAGACAATTTAGATAAAGTGCATTGCCTGAGAACAAGTAAAAATGGGCAAGGATTTTGAGTCCTTAGCTACATCCAATATATACGAACCACTCGTTCAGAAATTTTAAAGAAATTTTCTGTATACTGTATTATATTTTATTTAATGGCATATTGTGGTACTCAGAAGTGGGGATGGTATGTGAATTAAATAATTACAGAAACACTGAAAAGGTTTTTAATCGTAAATGGCATGGTTTCATTTTACATTGAATGAGGCCCACCCTATGATATGGCTGACCACTTGGCAGGAAGTGTATGACAATGCAGCACCACAAACGAAACAAACTGATTTCTCAGAAGCTGGAGGAAAGGATAAACATGAAACTTGCTGTAAAAAGGAAACTATACAATTTTGTTGATTATATTATGTGTGTGAGATGCGTCTGTTAAAGGAGGAAGTTATCTATATTTGTGATATTATACTAGTACATAATCCATACAATATTAATTATAGTAAGGGACCTTCCTCTTACATGACTGTTATATGGTTCTTTATAGTGTCCTGTGTACAATGTTATAAACTGCATCTGGTTGAGTCGCCGGCTAATTTCCGGCAACCCTATTTGGTGGTCTTAGCGACCACCAGTGGGAGGGTGGATGGACACCCAACAGCAAGAAAAAAAAACCAGCTGAACAAAGGGCGGATAAACCCCTCGGAGCCATCGGCCAACCATGGTTTAGTTTAAGGAGTAGGTTTAGTTTTATAGGACATCAACTTCTTTCATGGAGCACAATCACCTAGCACATAGAGGCTTTATTGCATAATGTTCTATACAAATCAGGCCCGTATCCAGGGGGGATTTTTATGGTTCGGGAGAATCCCCTTTTCTAGCAAACCCCCCTCTTTTTTGGCGAAACCCCCTCTTCAAATTTCCCAAATAAGTCCTCCAACCCAACTAATGCACTGCAGACCCACCCAGACACAGACATTTTCAAACATATCTGCTTTTATAGTATTATTTAGACACATAAACCACAAAAATCCTCTTGCTTTGGGGGTTTCAGCGACCCCACTGGGGCTTCGACTGTGGACCTCGCGCCCAGCAGAACCCCCCCCCCCCCCCCCTTGGAAGAACCTGGCTACGGGCCTGCAAATCCAAATTATTATTATTCCTTGTTAGCTAGTAATTGGATGTTGGCTCTATATTGCTCCATTGGACTGGGAGTATGGCTGCTCTGGAACCTGTGAAAGATCAGAAAAAGGAGGGGCTAATCAGATTGCTACATTTAATAGTTTTACAATATTTCATAGTTGTAGTTACTAGTAATAGGTGGCGTTGATCGGTCTTCAAGCAAATACAACCCTATGACGCTCATTGTACAAATCTTGAAATCATATGCAGTATGCAAATATGGTACAGTGAATGTTCATGCCTTATTCAGAACTTAACCAATATTGAAGTTTGTATTATACACAATCCTAAGTTCATTATACATGACCTAGATCAGCATCATTTACAGGTGGGGGAGGGTTCAGACAGGTCTCTGGTAAATTGATCCTGAAACAAATATTATTATGTAGTTGTAGTGAAACTAAATATGGTGAATTTTGCATAGAACCCTGGAGATATTGGTATTTTGTACAGGCATAATATTATCCTATGTAAAAACAGTAATTTGAGATCATTTACTCATGTAATTTGAACATACCTATATTCTTACTCTACATATTATAGCTTCTTGAATACTAGCGCAGGTATAACGAAAATCTGATTACAAAATACAGTATTATTAGGTTTGGTATGTACTATGATGTGGAAAAGGAGGAATAGTTTGTTGTTGAAAAGCTAATACTTTAAAATAAGTTAGTCAGGCATTTTTTAGACAGGAATTAGGCTAAGCCATGTGGTCAGAATGACCTTTTACATCAGAGGCAGCTGCCCGCTGGGCTTTTTTTTATGTATATCTGTAAAGGTTTACACCATACAGTATCCTTTGTCCAGGCCTAGATTTAATTGTAGGCCTCAAGGTTACAGCCATCCTGTTACTAATGCATGGTCATTGTGCCTGGTCAGTTGGGGACTGCAAGTAGCGTTGGGGGATTGGTTGATTGGAGCAATCCATTCCTAGGAGGGGACCGTTCTCGTTTGTTAATGAGAGAATGATTTGAATGATTGTATAAAATGTACCTATATAAAATGGTTTTGTAGAAAATGTAATATTTGTCATAATGAAATATAATATCAAATTTCAGTGTGTTTTTTCTGGTTGGGTTCAACCATTTGAGGAAGAGGGTTTATAGTAGTGGTCAGTTGATGAGATGAAAATAAATAATGACTGATAATACTTTCAATAAAACCTAATTAGCATATTAATAAGAAGTAGCATCATGGTCTTCAGTATGTTTACCTTGATCCTATGGCCAAATTTGTAAAAATAAAACTACTTTTAATGGGAGAATTTACAGTTATTTATTGTATTGTAATGGACTACAGTACTACCACTCTCTGGTACTACTAAAACTTTTTATTTATGGAATCAAATAAAAGCACTTGTTCTTAATTATTAATTTTTTTGCTTATATTTAACTAATAATTTAGTATTTAAAAAAATATTTTTGAATATTTTTAAAGCTTTATTTACATTCATTACATTTTAAGGTGTCTATAATTATACATAAATCTAAAGGTTGTAATTAATGAAAAATTCAATTGAGTTCTCATATCAAGCATTTAACTATCTGTTACTATCTATAATGTTTCTTATTATCTATCTATTTATGTAATTTGGCATTATAACTTTTATTATTTATCTTTCAGGATCCATAGAAATAAGCAGAAATACTTAAAGGGTTGTCTTAATGTTCTCTATATGTTGTTTTCTGACTTATGATTTACTGTCAAACATTTCAATCAAATCAAATCAATTCATGCTGATAGTGATGTTACTATACAGAATCTGATTTTAGTTTGGTCATTAGAAAGTGTTTAGCATACTGTGTCTGATTGAAATCATCCACAAATGACCCTCCAATGAGGGTTTTTCAACTGAATGCACTTAACATTTTTCATCTTGTGGCCTTGTGTTGGTGGATTTAATTGGCCCATGTAGGCCTACCAATTCATCATTTTATGGCCCTTTAGACCAGCAGCTTTGTATAGCCTGGAAACCCTTGTTAAGCCTAGTCCTTAGGCTCCCTGTCAGACGACCATGAAATCTCTATAGATTGTTCGTAGACGTTGCAGGATGTACCATGAGAACAATGAATCGGGCAAAACCAAACTCTTTTAATGTTATAACGTGAGAGCCTCTGTTCATAACTCGTCCTTCATTATATAATAAGAAAGACTTAAATTTATACCACAATAGGTAAGATTAAATGTATAAACCACTTCCCCGGGCTGTAGAATCCTTCACACTATATAAAACAGAAATTAGTAAGGAAATGGAAGTATAAGTACTCCATGGTAAGTAAGAACGGCTTAGCTTTTGGCGGATTCTGGGGAATTTTAAAGGTCATTCTGAAATAGACATCCTTAAACTTTTCTATTCACATCTCACTGTCTGTAGTTATTATTACTCTAATTATAGGATTTTGTTCAATTGTATATCAAATATGGTGGTAGCAGACATTGGACTATCTTTGGAATTTTTTTGTGGTCCCATAGACAATAAAGATTGGAATAGCACCATATAAGTTCATTCATTAATTTACTATTAGTTGAATATATTGATTGAATTATTGATGAAATGAACCAAGATATTTTATCTAACATTCAAAACATTCATTTTTGTTTTGATACAAACAAATCATATGATTTTAGTATAGTCCTTTGTCAAGGAAATTTTACATACACCAATGAACACCTTGCAATATCCTAGTATTAACTGTGTTGAAAGTTTTTTCTTCAGTAATTTTTATATCCTTAATTGAAATATATTATATGTCTTCTTTCTTCTTTCAAGCCATTTATTAACTTCCATAGAACACAAAACGATGCAATACAATAAGGTTTTAAAAAAAAAGGTAAACTATAGAAGAAGGCATAATCCCGAGAAGACAAAGATCTTGTGATGGGCATGCCTGAAAAAGAAAAAAAAGTCAATACAGACAAAAAAAGAGCCAAAAAACAAAAAAAAGGAGGGGAAAAAAAATTAAATAAATGAATAAACAAACAAACAACTGAAGTTCATGCGAGAGCAGAACGTATCAAATCTGACCGCAAATATTAATTTTAATAGAACAACATTAGGTGAAGTTTCAATTTTTTTTTAAATATTCTTAGAGAATCAGAGTTTAGTATTGGGGGAGGGCAATTGTTCATCATTGAAGGGCCTGAGTATCTAATATTATGTTGAAAATAATTAGTTTTGTGGGTAGGTATGTTGAGTAATAAACATGAGAAATTAAATTTAGCAAATAAATTGCATACTGTGTTCTTGCATTTTATCATTCGTTTGTTCAAATGTTCAATCTGAAGTTTTTATGTCTCTTCTAACTTCATGTTTTCTTGTATTTGGCCTTTCTATGTTATTGCATCAGTTGTAAATTAATGATGGTATCCTAATTAAAGTTAAAAGTAAACTCTTTTTGATTTCTTTTCATTCTTAAATTTGTCTTTATGCTGTAACTAACATGTTACTGTATTATCTGTTAGTACAAATAAATGATTCTCACTTGCCCCACTTTTTATGATTTGTGTCGTTCAGTAGTGTATGTTTTAATATGTTAGTAATCAATAAACCAAACTAAAGATATTCTCTATGGATAGAAAAATGGAAGGATAATAATAGAATACAACATCAATTTGAAAACCAATACATGTAAGGGGGAATTACTAAATTTATCAGGCATGTTAATCATGTTACAGACACATGGAATGCCTGATAAGCTGATTAAACTATTCTTTGTGTTCTTCCAAAGGAAACAACAAAATTAATAAACTTACCTAGCCTCCTTCTCAAGGATGCTTCAAATTGATAAGAGACAATTCCATTGTTTGAAAGTAAATAAACTGATTATATCGTACCCTTCCCCATCTCCCATAATTTCTTTCAATTTATCCTATTTTGTGTTTGATAAAGATGAAAAATATAAAATTAAATCTTTTTTTTTTTAATAGGAACGTGAAGTAAATGCAGGGTTGAAAGCAGAAATCAATCAATTACGGGAAGCTCTCTCACAACTCATCAAACGTGAATAAATGTCAAACCTTCCCCTGGTATGTATACAAATAAATTACACTTAAAAGTTTTTTTTCTTTCTTTTGATTTCCAGAAACTTTGAAAATACTAATTGTATTTTCACTTTGAAAAATATGCAATCATAGTTATAATATGAAATTTACTGTTAATCCTTTGTTATTGACATTATGGAAAGGATTTTGTTCCAGTTCAATGAATTTAAAAAAAAGCTTCAAAAATATCTAAATATTTAACCACATTCATATTGTGCAAGTGCATCCTCATGTATCGTTCATATGCGAAGGTCTGGCAGAGCCCGTCTATTAAAATATATATAATATCTCATTTATAAAGATATGCTGTTGTTAATTTCATAAAAGAAATGAATTATTTGTACATTAATTTATACTGAATCAGAAAATTGAAAAAAAAAACTGATTCATTTGACAGATAACTAACACTTTTGTGCCAAATAAGGTACTTCCTGACATTAATTAAACATTGTACACATTATAAAGCGTGATTTACTATTTGTTGATGTAATTCTTTCGGGAAAAGAATCCCAAGTGCCCGGTGTTTGTGTGAACAAGAAATTGTGATATGTGAAAAGTAGAGCTCTCTTCCACAGTTCATCACTTAAACCTCTTCCTTCGTCTGTCAAGTTCCTTGAAGATACTGACATTAAGCTAAAAAGTGGGGTTGAAAGATGCCCCTTGAGCCTATATTATGATCTGCAGGGCTTGATCTAACATCACCCCTTACTTCAAAATCTTCCAAGGGGACTGGCATTAGTTAACATTCAGTCTGAGTGTGTCTAAGCAGGGCTAGTCTTTCTATGGATTTAAAGCCAAGGGCCTCATTAGCTGTTGTTTAAATAACAGGTGGACTTTATTGGACACAGGTGTTGAAAATAATCAAGACATTTCAAGGTAAAAAAATAGTTCCACATGAAAGAAAATCATATATAAATTACATTTTTCTCTTATGATTGATTTCTAAAATAAGTAAATTAAAAGAATGATGTAGAAGTATAATATTGCATCAATTACTTGGATCAATAAAATTAATTTTGTGTGTAGACATAAAGAAGAGCTTTATAGTTTGAGTCAGTTGTGAGTGGGATATGTATTGGGATTAATTTATAAATGTTCATTAATTATATTTGGTACTTAATATAATTTTTAATGGTTTTGAAAATGAGCTGACTTTCACTGTTCAGGTCACATGTCCATTAAATATAACAGATGTGATATGATAAAGAGGGGAAAATACATTTTATTTGTTCGTATTTCAAAAACAAAACAAAAAGACACCGATGTACAGTATTACAATAATTTTTGGGGGTTATAGATTTAATATTTTCCTCATCGCATTCCAGTGTATCCTCCTCCCACTAGGCATCCATTTACTGTATAATCCTAGGTGAAGAGAGACAAAAGTAGATACATTATCTTGCCTATGGACACAAGCTATGTGAGCAGTATCGAAATGAACCCACAACTGGTCAGGTGTGTAGAAATGCTCATACCCTATGTCGCATGCTTCCACATTTAGTTGTATTGATGGAAAACTGGCAAATGTCAAGCACAATATCTTATTTGGCAATTTCATGTTAGCTGTCTTCTTTTTCAGACATTCTTTTTTTTAAACTTTCACATGCCAAAATACTAAGAAAATATTTTTTGAGACTGAAATCTAATCATCCTCTAAAACAAGAGCATCCATGTTTAGCTATAGATTCTTGAAATGTATGCAGTTGCGCGGCATTGAATGAAAAAATGGAACAAAAGAGCTCCTCTTCTTCACTGTCCCCAACCCACCATCCTTAACCTGGATGCACCTTGCCTTATACAAAACTACAAGCAAAACACACTGACACTATTGTTGTTTTAAATAGGAATTGGATGTAATCTCTAAACTACTTTTTCCTAGAAATTTATTTTCCATGTTTACCACTTTAAAGGAGCCGTTTTCTATCCTACGTAATGACCACCATCCTTATCTTTCATTGTTTGTTCTGATGCCTAGTGTGTTGTTTTAATAAACTGTGTTGTCAATAATTAAATAATAAATTACTAATGTGAAAGATAAGATAATGAGATGAGTTTCTTTTCTCTTTTCCTCTACTAACTGAACTTTGAATAATGTTAATTTTTATTTTTAAAAAATAAATATTAAGTACTGTTTGGCATATTTATAAAGTTTAGTTATATATTAATTTTAATGCAGTTTATTCATTTGTTGTATTCTTTTGAGGTAAATTTACCACAGAATGTAAAGCCTTAAAATAGGCCTACATATACTCATAAAAACATTTGGACCTGCGGCTTTATTACTGTATTCAATGAAAAGCTTATACCATCAGCATGGACTGCGCCCAATATGATATAATGATAAACCAGATAGAAAAATTAATACTAAAAATATTAACTCTAGGGAAATTGAAATAGAATTATGCATCTGAATAATGACCATAACTGGACCCTGAGAGTGTTATGCTTCATCAAACCAAATCAAGGTAGATTATCAACTGTTAATTGATATGTTATCGAATTGTTACTCATCATCTATTCGCCTAATAATCGCAATCGCGTGAAGAATCCACACGTTGTAATCACTTTTAAGGATCTACGAAAAACCCAGAATTGTGTTTTCAGTGAAAAGCTGAGCCTCACAGGAAGAGGGAGCAGCCATCGAATTCCCTTCCTCAATTAATCTTTAATCGGTTCATAGTTGACTGGCTTGTGGTGCTGTTATCTATGGTATCACTATGCACTGAATCGCCTATCCTTTACTGTATGTAAGCAGCCTATTCATTACTGTATGTAAGCGATGTAAGCATATAGTTTCTGCATGTAATAGGTCCATGGTTTTTGCATTGTAGGTGAAAGTTCTTGTATTTTAATGGTCCTGTAGTTTAGACATTGCATTAATTGATAACCGGAAATGATTGTTTAGCTCTGTAGAGTGTGGCCAGCTGCTATGTATACACTATATTACACCATGACCCCACCAAGTATTATTAACTCCTGACCTCTGTCCTAATTACTTGTTCCCCTTCCCACTGTGATGTTTTCTCTTCTCAATTGGTACTTTTGAAAATAAAAAAATAGATGATGATTGAGTGATCGTTAATAGGAAGACAGTTTATACTGTACAGTACTGTAGCTCTAAGTACAATTTATGGATAATATTTAATTACAAAGAAGCAGTAATATACTAAAATGGAATTGTATTATTTAAAGATGTATTGTCCCTTGCTATTAATGTCAAAAAATCATTAAAAGATAATTTTGAAATAAACTTGCTCATATTGCAATAGCATACAAATTATTAACTTGTGCATAAAAATTATTGAATTTAAAGAATGTGTACCCTGATTTTTAAACCAAAAAATTATAATAAAAATAATAAAACACTTCCAGTGACTGAAAGTGTTTCTGTCATTTTTCGCTGTAAACTGATGGGTAGACATTTTTAAATACACTAATTTCTAAGTTGATAACTTTTATGTTACTTCAAAATGGGCAAGTTAATTTCAAAAAAATATTTTTATGATTTTTTTTGGTATTTAGCATAGGACAATACATCTATAACAATATCATTATTTTTTATGATTTTTTTTGCGCATTTTTGTAGGCTTGTCCTTTGTTCTCCGCACATACAGTCTCGAATTTCGTTCAAACCTGATATGTAATCCTTCCATAGTAGATGACGGGTCAGCTGGGAAAATACTTGCAATGCTTGACCATTCAGAATGGTATTTAGGGGTCATGATTATGGTGTAACCTTGACCAGCAGGAGGATGTCATTGCATATCCATTCAATTTGACATTGGATCACAACCTGACCTCTAAACATAATTTCTGGGAATGATCTTGCAGTGAGTCTCAGTTCAAAATAATTTTAGTAAAATTACACTTGAAAAATAAATGTAGATCAGAATGTTTTTAAACCTTACTAAATCCTGTGTTTATACTTAACCTATAAACAACTTATTTTTTCTTATCTTTATAAGGGTGGTGGTAGAAGACAGGGATATATAACAACACCTTGAGACAATTTCTGTTGTGGAAGGTGCAGAAATACTACATTATTACCATAATACCATCTTTTTACCTACTTACAGTAAACATGAGAATAATTTCATAATCTAGTAATTCCTAGTTTTGGCCTGGGGAGGGGATAAGAAAATTATCATTGTTGACCTGGGGAGGGGGATAAGAAAATTATGATTGTTGGTCTGGGGAGGGGTAAGAAAATTATGATTGTTGGTCTGGGGAGGGGTAAGAAAATTATGATTGCGGAACTAAATGTAGAGTAAATTTTTCTCCCCATAACCCTTACCCCTCTTCTACATTATCAACCTATTTCCCTGACCAGGGTGGACGACCCACTTGTCTGTTGCTAGATAGAGATATATAGAAATGCTGAGATTGAGTTGAATAACCAAGTCAGGCTAATAAGAACTCTTACAATAATCTCCTGTAAACACTATAATGTAGATCTCCACGAGAGATGACCGAGTTGATGTCAACAAAATGCTTCAGGAACATATATTTTTGGGGCAGGCCATGTTGTAGTGAGGCAGGCATTAGCTATGATAGATGATGAGCTATGTTTAATGCATCTTTGGTGGTGAAGATCAGGAAGATTACAGGCAAAGCTGAGAACGTACCATAGAAACTGAAACTGTCTGCAGTAAAGATATGACCTACTTCTATGTTGTTTACTTTCCTATACCAAGTCATTGACCCATGATAGTATTGTTTCATATAGCAAATGGATTAAAGATGGTAATGTTTGCTTGAATGCATTCATCATTTTTTACAAGATACATCAAGATCTGTACAGTATAGATGAATAGATGGACTGTAATTATGAACTATAATTCTTGTAATTTAATCGAAAAAAAATCCCTGATTAAAGCCTGATGTTACAATCATATTGAGATCAGTGGCGGCACCAGTGAGGGGTCTATTTTTTAGACTTTCCTGGTGTGCTATTATTTATTCATTCCAGCATGCTAGCGAATCACTCGTCAGTTGAGAATCCATTTTTTAAAAATAAATTTGTATATGTAATAGTAAGGGGACAGGAAATCCTAGGATAAGGGTCCCTAGTCCCCAGTTTTAAACAGCGTTGGCATCAGAAATTTGCTGCCAAGGGGTCCGACATGTCCAATGGAGGGGGTCAGAGGCAAGAACGGCTTCGACGGCAAGGGCCGACGAAGCCTTGGTCGACTGCCAAGAATAAAAACTCGCTTGTAAGGTTGACGGTGAGAGTATTTATTGCTTAATATGGTCCAAAATGTGCTTTTAGACCACAGTATTAGGGGTTGCAAATTATATATGTTAAAAATTTTTGATCCGACGACCTAGTCGTGCGTTGGATGACAAGGGCCCAGGCCTGTTTCCCCCCCACCCCCTCCGAGCCGCCACTGGTTTTAAAGTCCTAGTGCCGATGTATGTAAAAACTGTACTTAGCTGTGCCACTTCGAAAATAACTCAGCCTCTCGATTCTCACAAAAATACCAGATAACTAAATGATGTGCCTACCTATATTTAAAAAAATCAATTAATTAAATTTATATTTATTATAAGTCGATCTATCTCTTTGACAATTGATTGATCTTGTCATAATAATCAGCATTTTCTGGTTACTGATTATCTCATCTCCAATTGTAACCTGGAGTTCACCATGTTTATTTTCCCACTGTAATTCTTAGGGGGAAATCCTTGGTACTTTTGATAAAAAATTAGAACTGAAGTGTTGGAGGAAATAACAAATAACCAAGGCCTGTAGTTTGAGGAGATCAGCTTTTCATTATCGCACTATCAAGGTGAAGTCCTACCACCTTGAGTTTTGACTAGTCAGCTAGGGAAAATAGACCTAAAGTCGGACAACACCTTACAACTGACCTTGCGAATATCTAACAAAGGGGGTCTTAACAAGATTCGATAAATTAACTAGCTAAAGCAGCAGGAGTGAATGAAGAACTGCCACCAAAATGAAAGTGGCGGGACAGGACAGGGAAGTTGGGTCAGTTTTTAAAAGGAATACAACAAATAAAGAGAACATGTTTTGATGAGTCATGAACATAGCTTGTTGACTGATGTTGATATTAAGGTAGTCTGAGCAGTGACTAAGGAATGCCAGTCAAATTGCATTGATTGTTACAGATAACAATTATTTACAATTACAATTCTTACAAGTGGTTAATATAGTATTTCTGAATTACTTGTGTATGTGATACCACTTATTGTATACAGTGTAAATTTGAAGCTGGAGTGATGCTGCCAATCCTGTGGTTGTGGGTTTAAGTCTGTTGTAAGGCCTGAATATTAAACAATTGTGTAATTAAAAGAAATGTTTGGTTCTGTGTAACAACATTGAAATAGAATTTTTTATGCACCTTACCAGTATTATGCTGATGACTGGATCAAATGACTATGGACGCATCCTTAGCTCCCTGAGGAGATCAATTCCATTTGCAAAGTCTATTAATAAAGTGCTTGGTATTCAATCCTAGCGGTTAATAATTTTACTGGGAAAAGGGGAACCATATGAATAGTGCCCTACCCAAGGATATCAGCGGAATGCACAGCGAGAGACTCAAAACCCAACTTCAAGGTAGAGAGCCCAAAACCGCAACCAGTAGTCTCTTCCGACCCAGGAGTATGTGGGTACCTGGTACAACCCAATACCAAGTGCTAACTGTGGCTGCTTATGGAATGGTGCGCCTTAGGGAATTGATGATACCGTTCCATAGGTGTTTGATCTAGTGATTACTAGTAATAAATTTAAGAGCATACTGTAGAGGTGTAGTGGTTAAACTATGACAATTTATTACAGTATATGATATACAGTAGGCTATAATTTAAATTTTTTTAAAATGTAATTTTAGGTGTATAAACTATAGTTTCTCTTAAATTAACATAAACTGATTATAGGCCCAAAAATAAAATTAAAAAATAGTTGAGTTGCCAAGCACAGGTGACAATTAAATTCAGGGTTAGCTGGTCCAAACCTGCTTTTATTACAATATTATAGACCTGGGCCTAATTCTAGGGTTCAGGGCTGAAGGTTTTTAAGGGATCAGATTAATTAAGGGTTGAAAAGTAATGTTTTGGGATTTTCCTTTGGAAAGAAAATATTTGTGACCAAAAAAAAAAAAAAAAAAGAAGAGAGTTGCCCTTAGATTGTATAGTTTTGAGTCAGTTGGACTTAAGCAACACAAAATAAAATTTAGCCTTATCAGTTTAGTCTCATTGCCAGCTCACAGACAACACGATATAAACTCAAACACAGAGTGAACTTCTGTCCAATCAAATTGTAGCAAACATCCTTAGAGGCAGATACTGTACTTTGTCTTGGGGCTATTTCTTTACTAAGCCAATGCATATACAGTAGTTTATACTCAACAAGATCTACATACAGTAGTTGCTTACGTGTTTTCATAAAATCAGACCAAGTATATCTATCGTACAATAATCCATTCTGTATTGTATTGTCCACTTCTATAAAAAATTTGCTGATAATAAAATTACTGTCAAAATGAAGGGAGATCACTTTCTTGCCATATAATGAACATTACAGATATGTTACCATATAACGTTTCCATTCCATACAAAGCTTTTTTCTTTGCTGTTTATACTTGGGGAAATGTAAGAAAGGTTTGAAGAATTTGTCCATTTTATGTCACATGTTAGTATCACCTTCCCCCTTCGTAATTAGAAAAGGGTATTATATGTAATGGAAACAGTGTAAACTTAGCTGGGATGGCCATGTGTTCTGCGTTTCTGCACACAACGATGGCGACATTGATCTAAATTTTCTTTGGTGTTCTGGTGTAGGGTGTGCCACATGGGGCATGCTTGATCAAGTAACTTGAGATACCTTCCAGGCTGCAGAGTATCTTTGATATCAGATGATAGTATCTAATAACAACAGAGGGGGTAAAGAAACTTGATTGCACCTGCTTTTTGTCAGACTATGGGGAATTGTTCATTAGTCTTTTTTGTTCTCTTCATTGACAATATAACATTCAGTGATTTGTTTCTGCTTTTATGGTTAAATTTATTTGTTTCTCTAAAGTTCTATTGTTTGGGTGTATAGCGCATTTGTACCCTTAGCAGGGACTAATGACAGTACTTGTAAAATAGTGATGTTGTAGCCTATAGTAGTTAATGCTAATTACAGATGTTATTCAATCCCAGGATACTGGGTTCAAATCCTTCGAGACACTAGGATAATTTTTTATCACTAGTAAGATCAACTCTACACCCAAAGCCCCATAAAGAGTCACTACAAAAACAGCACCATTAAAAGAGCATCATAAAAAAAATCTGTAAAAACTTGAATTTCTGTCCGTACAGTATTATAATCCTTTGTTTTTTCCTTTTTTTTTAAAGCAACCTACTTTCATGCTTTATCATTATTAACAATAGACTGGTGTGTATGATAAACCAGTAACCCAAACCAAAGAATGGAAATACTGTAGTATGTACACTAGAAAACTGATACGTGAGGGGGATATACCAAAATTATCAGGAATTGCCAATCACGTTACAAACACGTGGAATGACTGATAAGCTGATTAAAATATTCTTTGTGTTTTGAAACAAAAGGAAACAAAGTAGAATTAATAAACATACCTAGCCTCCTTCTCCAGGAAGCTACAATAGTACAGGCATCAAATTGTGGTGTTACAAACTTTTTACATATTAATTTTATATATATGAGATATGATTGCATATTCCAAAAGTCATAAATTAAATTGATTAAAGTTAAGACTGATTGTGAAAAGCATGCTATAATTGGTGGTATAATAAAGAGTACTTTTTAGCAAGTGTGTGACCAATTCATATCTGCTTTTTTTGGTGTTATTCCTCTTATCTCCCCTTATAATAGTAGTATGTTACACTATTGAAATATAGTAATGTTGTGGCAGCTTGATTCTGCAAACATTCATTTCGTTGTGAGAGCAAGTATGTAATTTAGTGAGTTGTGTCCCCTGCTGTCTCACCTGCACGCCCTGACAGAACCAATGGGCCTGAAGGCTAAGTTAAGGTCATGAGAAGCCTTCATGTCCCTTGAGCTAATTCAAATAGAGGGTCACCCTACCCATGCTAGACCTTCACTTGTCAGCCTGAATTTTCAAACTAATAATGTGAACAGCTAGACTGGTCTCTTGCTAGTCCATAAGCTAGGTGAAAGTCCCTTGTTATTTAGGGGTGTTGGTCTATCCATGGAGCTATCATTTAAAGCAAATTGACCTCTTGGGACACTGTATAAGGTCAAGGGAGTGACCTGTCTTTAATTTAGATCAGATCAATTGAAAGATAGTAAATACCCAACGCCTACCCTTTTTCATTTTTCAAAGATTTTTTTTCAAACTGAAGGTTGATTTTGATATTTTGTCATTTTCTTGTGTGAAAGTTTTCAATAGTTGATGGGATTATGGCGGCGAATGGAGATAATGTCATAAAATTAAATAATATTGAATAAAATTACCAAACATTTAACAATTTTCTCTGAGAATGTTGTAAATTTGCCTGTAATTTATTTCTTTTATTCTCAGTTGAACATATACATTTTTATGTACAACTCTGATAATGATCTATGAATGTATCTATGTTTAAGGTCAAATAAATAAGTACTCAAAACTACTATTACTTTAGATATCTCTAGATTGACATCTTATGTTCCCCTCTCATCATAGGTTTACCTGATTAATTTTTTTTTCCATTTGGTAATTCAATTAACAGGTTTAATATGATTCAAAATATCTTTCTCTTTTATAACATGTGGTATACTTTTTTTTAAAAATAAGATCCAGTAAAATTTTGCCTAGGCTCAGTGTTCCTGAGCTCATTAATTTTTACTTTTCTTGTTCGCAAATCATTTTTATATTGTTTGTGCATGTTGTGCATCAAATAAATTAAATCTGTCACTCGATCGTTCTTATTTTTCAAACGATTTCAGGCGCAAAATTATATTTTATGGCAGTTGCCTACTGTACTCTGTTTGGCCCTATAAAAAATAAAATTTATCTAGTCTGGAAAAGTGATGAGGGAGGGAAGGTTTTTTTTTTTTAGTTTTAATTTGCTAAAATGCCAAAATGCCAAATATTAATCTTGGGTTGTTTGTTAGTGCATTGGTATTCAAAGCAACATACACTATTGAGATAATAACAATAACTATTTTTTTTTTTTAATATTACTTTTTTTTTCAGAATTAAAAAAAAAAAAAAAAAAAAAAAAAATTTTTTAGTCATACCTGCTGCACATATGGTACAGATAAGGTTTGTTGGTTTTACTAGTTTTTTTTTAAATAAACTTCATTTGGCATTTTATCACAGCCTCAATTTGTTCTTATTCTGTTCTTAATTTTTAGGCAATATAAGCCTCAGTGTTTTTATAAAATGTGTACTTATTTTTAAAAATTGTAATGCGCAAGACCGTCTTGCCCTCCGTGAGATTTGGTTGATGATCTAGATGATTATATAAAATTTTTATGGGGCCTATATTATAATATGATTTATAATATTAATTAAATTTATTGTCCTGTCTTTTGTGTTTGTTATATTCCATTAGTCTTGTTTTATACAGATGATAAATTTTGATATCAATTCCTTAACCTTTTTAAATGTAGGTTATTCATAACATTTTGGTTTCTATCCATATTTTATTCAATTAATCATATATGATACTCTTCTAAAGTTACAATATCCAAGTTTTATTCAGTAGCATGAACGTTGAAATATGTCTCTACCTAATTAAACAATTTGGTCAAAAATACTATAAAAACCTCAAACAGAAGCCCCCATAGAATCTCGAGAAGCCCATCTCGAAAAGAAGCCCACACCTCCCTCCATAGTTTGCAAAAGTGAATCTTGAAAAGAAGTCATGGTCTTCTAATCCAGATAATTTATGGGCTTCTTTCAAGATAGTAAATATATTAAAACTGACATTATCTTTGATTATTATAATAGCGTGTCAGTATCAATATTAATTTGTTGTACTACTACCGTGGTTGAAATTTTAAAAATATTAAACAGAATTTCAAATTCCATAATTGAAAAACATTGTATAGTAATTGTAGTATAGTAATTCCAAAATTTACACCGTTCATTTTTAGAAAAAGCCCCCACTTAAGTTTGCAAAAGCAATCTCGAAAAGCAGCCCATCTCGAAAAGAGGCCCATCTTGGAAAAGACACCCATCTTGGAAAGACACCCATGAAAGGGTTTTACGGTATATGAAACAAAATTTGTTGTTAGCACAAAAGCTAACTGCAATTGCTTCAAGGAGTTTCAGCAAGAACCTGACCAGCCAGATATTTCTCATTTTCTTTAAATAACTGGTTTAACGATTACATGACTGTGGGATATTTCTCTTCAAATGTATCCAATTTTAGGGTCTAATTCTGTGTAATGATTACCATATAACATGACTAATATGTTTTTAAAATTATATTTGAGAAAAAAAAAATTATTTTCAAAATTGATGCAACAGAAGCCCACTTGAAATATGAAACGGATATATTTATACTTTTCGATTGATTGGTAAAGTGCAAGATTCCCTACAGTTTTTGTGTTTATTCAATAGTAAATTAAAAACTAAAATATTAAATATAAGATGAAAACTCTGAAAATGTAATCTGATTAATTTTGAAAGGCAAGTTTACCTCAGGAAGAATGATACTCTGTTTGCAGTTGAATTCCTATGTTTGTTTCATTATTTGTAGTGTACCAGTAGGTCTAGGCAACTGTATTTGTTTTACTCACTTTTTTAGAAATACATTTTGCGAAGGCAGATGTAAAAAGTGTCTCATGACTGATGAAGATGATACAAATTTTGCCCAGGCTCAGTGTTCTTATTTTTTGGCCAAATTCAAGTTCAAAGTGTTCTTATTTTGTTCTTATTTTGACATTTTACCTCGGCCTCAATTTGTTCTTATTTCCTCAGTGTTCTTATAAAATGTGTTCTTATTAAAATAACAAGTGTACCACACATACAATCAGGTATGTAGGCCTATGGCCTGGCTTAACCACACATTGTTTGGATGGTTTACAGTTTAGTAAACTATGTCTATGAACAAAGAAAAACTATAGCTGGTTAATTAAATGTTTTTATTAGCATTAAATCCATCAGGAGAGAAAGAAATTGGGAAAACATTTAGAAAAAGTGCAAAAGCAATTATATTATATGTATTTCTTTGCATCGGAAGGATGATGGGTAGGGAGGAAGTATTATTGCTCAACGGATCACACATTCAGTAACTTAATTATAAAAACTATTTCAATTACCATTTGATAACCCAAGTGTAATTTCTGATTGTTACGTTGCACAGAGCTGATATGAATAACGGGAATTATCACTGCCACTGGAAATGCCTGAATCATTGGGCTGCTAATTTCACACTGATTGAGTCATAGATATACAGTAATAAATAAGAATGTATAATTTTGATTATTAATATACATTGTTGTCACAATCGACACGTTTCTAACAACTCCCTAGTATCCCTACTGCAACAAATATTAATTGTGCGCTACATATTATTTATTTTTTTTGTAATTTGTGTTGAATGAATGATCATAATGAGATCTCCTAGGTCCAGATAGGCTATTTGGTTATCCTTGATGAGGGAGGCTGTTGGTAGAAGGGGAAAATTGAATGTGTGGGCTTCTACTCAGAATTCCTCAAATTCCGTACTTAAGGGTCAGCTATCCTATCTCTATTTACCATCTATTACATACACACAAATTGTCAGGTCTGATACAAGTTATTTTTTACATAATGCAGGTATTGCAGGTTTTAAAGGGCATAAGACCTCAGCTCATTTAAAGCTGAGTAAGAACAGAAGAACGCAGGTGTTAAAAACGAAAATTCAATGGACTAATTCTGTCCTTAATCCGTATTCACGATTTCGCATTCTTAGCCCAGATTCAACTCCAATGGCGGAGACCATTTATCCTTCACTTTTTGATGGGGAACAGTTAACACTAATTCTAGAATAATTTGGCTAAACCCCTGCAAGGACATAAATAAAAGACGATTTCTACTTGTATTTTCCCCTTTTTGTAGTTTAATCTCTATTAAGAATAAACAGCGAGTAGGCCTATAGTGACTATTTTTCAGGTTGGGTAGGTAGCCCAGGACCAAATAGCCAGCCTATGACACTATTATTATTAAATTTCAACTTAAAACCGAAAATCTTTTATAAATAAATGTGTGGTGCCCCTCACTGTGAATGTGTTGGCAATAAATAGGAATTTTTGTTTATAGCCATATAGAGAAATAGAAAGCTCATATATATATATA
>NW_022757233.1:438236-451548 GCF_011630105.1 Anneissia japonica
AGATGTGTATAAGAGTCAGGTTCTTATTTTTTGGCCTATTTCAGACTCAAAATATTCTTAATTTGTTCTTATTTTTACACATAAAAAATTATTGTACAGCAGTATACCTGTCTCTTATACACATCTAGATGTGTATAAGAGACAGCCCTATACCATGGCAACTTTTTTTTTTTCTGCTTGTTTGCTTTCAGGTTCTGTATTTTTGTAAGGGTTTCTCTAATGAAAGGAATATTTAGCATTTTACAAATACCATACAAGTGGCATACAGTCGATGGACAATTTGAATAATGATGCTTTCCATCAGATTTCTATGAATCTATAATAATTGTAACAAATCAATCAGTCAGTCCTTTTAACTGGCCAGGGAAAAGCATTCTTCCATCAGAAGGGTCAAGGTTAATAGAGCTGATAGATTAAGGGGCGCAGTGGGAAATTCTGAAGAGCCCATTCAGGAAATTCTACCAAGCGGATATGAAGGTCCTAGCCCTAGCCCCCTGGACTACTCAGACATCAGTGAGGATTAGGTCTTAAAAGGCTTGCATTGTTACCAGAAGATCTCTCAAAACTTTTTACAAATCCTTTTCATCAAGAAACCCTTTTCTAATTTGATCAAAGATTAACTGATATTCACGGGAAAAGACAAGGGAAAAAAACAAAACTAGGGCAGGTATTGCAACTGATGCTAGATGCTAGAACTGGGACGAGAAGATTTATATTATTTGAGATGCGAAAATAAACGTGTTTGTGTTACTATGACAGTTAAGCAGAAATGATACTGACAAAGATAATGTTCAAAATAATAGAACAGTGTCTTATTTCTGAAAATACTCAGTAATAAAATCACTTTCTGGTTGGTCCCATTACTTTATGTGCATTCGGTTCATGATATCTATACACATGTGTAAGGTATATGTATTCCACGTTTGTTCTTGATACAAGTTTAAGGAATTACTCTTTTTGTAACTTGGAGTCGTACACTTCATCAACTGCTTGAATGTGCCAATAGAAGATTACATTTGAAAAAGATAATCTGTCATATAAATCTTCATAAAAATTGAGTTATTTTTTTGTTTTAGAATAAGTGGTGATCTGGGCAATCCTAGCACAATAAACATTAGAATTTTCTGATGGAGGTGACATCTTTAAAGGTTCACATCTTAGTAATTTAGTTTTCACATAATTTTTTTTTTCTCACTTAAGTAAAGGGCAGGTTCAAACCTAGTTCTAAAGTTATAAGAAATAAAAACTGTAGAGCATTATGGTACTTTATTCATAATTTATTGCCACCTTAAGAACTGGTTTAATTCCTTCTCTGATGGTATTTAAAGATTACAGGCTTCTTATGATTTCCAATATTTGATTGGACAAAAATGCAAGTGCCTCGTAGATAGTTCAACCTTAGTTTGGAATTTGTCAACTGATTTTGATGAAAAATTATGAAGAATGAGTCCAAAATATAAGGCTTCAATGCTGATATACACTAGAGAAATTTTGTTTTTTACTGGCACGAAAGTGCAGTATGGCATAAAACACTATTTTACCACAGTCATAGAGAATTTATGAAATGTGCAAACACAAATTTTCTTCATCCTAAATCAACTCTACTTGAAAAAACAACTGATCATAATTTTTTAGATTTTTTTTATTTGATTGTATCCGGTGTCCAAATACTATAGAAATTTAGGAGAAATAAAACTTGATCAGACTTTGTTGGATATTTGAGGCTTCTTTCAGAAACAAGTCTGAGTGGACACATCATATGTCTTTACTGTATATACATTTTTTTTTGTAAGAACCAGTAAAATTTTGTTAAGGCTCATTGTTCTTATTTTTTGGCTAATTTCAGGCTCAAAATATTCTTATTTTGTTCTTATTTTTACACATAAAAAATTATTGTACAGCAGTATACATGATCACTGTACTATAGAGGGTACAAGTATTGCATGCAGTAGCCACACCTACCTATAAGGTACAGATAAGATTTGCTGTTTTGTTTATGTTTAAAAAAAAAACTAAAACCTCATTCATTCATTTTATGCCAGCCTCAATTTCTTCTTTATTTGTTTTGAAGCGATGTCGGATTCGGTGTTCTTACAAAATGTGTTATAAAAAAAAGTGTACGGTATTTGTAGAAAGTAGCTCAACTTCTATGTTTACGAATTTGTATGAATTGTCCTTATATGGACATGATGATCATGTAATATAACATCTATATATGGACATGTTGATGTCATATTATATCCATATAAGGGCAAATTACAGGTATTATTTGTCACTTAGACAATAACTATAGCACATTGATCAAACTTTATCTTATGAATTTGTTATGACAGAAAAAAAATTGTGACCTGCTCAAAAGAAGTGTTTGAAAAAATGTTTGCTCACACAATGTAAAGCAATGAATTTCAACAAGATATATAATTTAGAATATTGTTTTTATTCCAAAAAATTAAATGATTAATGGTTTCAAATTGAATGACATCAGTTGTAGCCATTCACTGCACAAGTTTTTTGGTTTTATTTGAGTTTTCACAAAATGATGATTATGAATTATAGAAATTGTTATTCATAATTCATAATTTTATTTCACTCAAAACGTAATGATTCTGGAAGGCAAAAAAGGGAACATGTCCCTGTACAAGATGCCTACCAGAGCATGATACAAATGCATAAAAAATACAGAATATAAATGACATTGTGTTACATAAGTAGTTAGTATTTTACATTATGATATTTTTATTACTGTAATTATACTGGTAATGTTCCTAACATATTTTTTTATTTATATTTTGCAGGGCATAATATAGTGTTTCAATGTGCACAGTATGCAGTAACTCAGCAATGATGGAATAAGAAATTGGGAAACTGTTGTCTCTAAAATGGCCAATATGGCAGCAGTGAGAAGACACCAGGCAATTACTATACAAACCAACATTGCCATGGAAACCACTCTGAAACAAACATTTTGCCCGTTATTATCAGCAATTTTTTTTTTACTTCTTGACTCAAGCATGGAATAACATAGATTTTATCTTGAATATTAACTCAGTTTTTTCAAATACAGATAATTTTACCAACTCAATACAAATGGCAAATTAAAAAGCATTTGTAATGGCTTAATATATTAAAACAGTATTTATTAACTCAAGAAGTGAAGCCGCCTCTTGCCCAATCTACAGTTTAATTTGAATTTTGTTTTTATTATTGTCTCCAGGTTGTTTGATGGTTGAATAATTTATTTCTCATTTCTTATAATTAGTTCTTTCCATTACGTATGGGACAATAATTATATTTTCGCCGCCATAACAGTGTCATTTTATTAATCTTCCCTTTGATTATCGTTATTGTTAAACTGTCACTCACTTTTGGGTAAATGCGATTTTTTCAATTACCAATAATGTTTCATCCATATACACTTGTCTAGCACATTTATCATTGCTTCTTTTCCTTTGCCTATCATGAAACAATAATATCTTGGATGTAGAACAATATATAGTAGTAGGACATCGACTGCAAACAATGATTATTTAATGAATTTTCAATCATGAATTTAGAAACTGTTGCTATTGAGATACATACTTCTTGATGTAGGAGGGATCAAATGTGGTCAAGTTGTAGTCATGTGAGGACCAGTAATAACCCCAACTTCTTGTCTTTATAGCGAATGACAATATTTGGATATCTGTTACTAGATTAGTTGTAAAGATTCACATAATGAAAGATATGCATCACCATTGATACATTTCAAAAAATTAGAGAGTTAATCAAGGAGAAAAGATGTTTTTGTCTTACCTAACTATTGTACATGTTCATGTATTTTGTTCTTTTTGGTGTCTCACACACTACTGGTAATAATACTACTGAAGTAAAATATCCTCATTCATAAAAAAATAAAAAATATAATTCCTTTCCCTATACATTTACTGGCCACATGAGTAACACCGGAAAAAATCAGCGTGCAAGTGTTAATTACTTTCCCCACACAAATATTATCAGTCCATTTTAATTAGGTCATAAAAATGAGGCTTTTTATTGATTTTATTTCATTCAACAATATTTAATGAGTGCTGAAAAACCGATGCTGTCTTTGTTGTATCCTCCGGAAGATGAATCCAGAAATAATATTTTATTATTTAATATTATAATGAATGTTAAGTGAGATTTTTAAAAATACACTATATAATTGTTGTACATTCCATAGTCCTTAAAGAATACAATTATCTTTTTGTTGTGGAATACTGGGGAATTTATATCAAGGTAAATTATTTAGAATATTGCCTTCATTAATAAAAAATATTTGGCAGAATACTCTATATCTGAATGTAGGGTGTAACATTTTTTCTTTTATTTTTTTGCTGAGTACACTTAAACTAATTCTCGTTCTTGTTCAAAATCACCTGTATTTATTTATGTAAGTTGTCTCAGTCTTCCTGTCGCATCTACGTTAATTTGCCCTAGTATTCATAGATAACCAACTAAACAAAATTCTGTTGAAATAATGTGAGGCCAGTCATGAAAGAAGAATAAATATATATAAGAAATGTCATTATGAGTTTATCTTTTACACATTTATTTACTCTGACAATGTGACGTTAAACTATATGTGAATTTGCCCAAGAGTTACAAGTTTGTGCCAAGGTTGATTTACACCTAGCTCTTCTGCTAAATTAGACTCTAATATTCCTTTCATGTTTTCCAAATGTATTGTGACTCGTCGATAAGTGTGTCACATTTTATTAAGCATGTTGGTAGGCCCAGCAGGGCAGTAAATAATGGTGCTGAGACTATAACATTAAATGTAATCTTGATGATTTTGATTATAAATAACATTCTGTAAGAGGTAAAAGTGAATCCTTTTCAATGAATTAGACAATTTTACAAAATATTAGTTTTGTAAATTATTTAGAACTTTCTTACTTAAATTAGCATTAATTTCTGGTGGGTTATTTTATAACCGTATTTTTGTAATGTGTCTATGTAATTTATAGAGAATTTTTGGGGTTGTGTTCGATAGTCATCAACAAAGTTACATTATGACCTAGTTATTGGTATTGAGCTTTAGGCCGAGTTAATGGTACGTACACCGCTTGTGTGTACTGATATGGTCATTGATATTGTCAGCTTGTAAACTAAACTCTGCAGGATTTAAAATATGAAACAAGGCGAAGACATACTTGTTAAATATGTGTTAATGCAAATATATCTGAGTGCTTTAAATAACTACTACCCAAACAGAGATGTTCCTGTGTCGCTTCCCCAAGGTTCCTTCCCATTGCCTATCTCCTTCATTTGTCTCGACCTGATTTACTCAGGCTCTCCTCATCTGGAATTTTCCCCCATGGAGCTTGTGTGTAGGGAATCGCCTGTTCTCATTATAACTTGATTACAAGGAACCGACCTACTTCTCAGACAAAACAGACTGGATAAGTAAGCCTACTTTTCTTCCTGAGTCATATCAATAGAGGGTGCACTATACAAAATTGTGGGGATATTCAGATGACTAATCATCTCCAGCTTTGGCACGTCCTCATTTTTCTCCCCTTTCATTAATCTTGAGTACAAACAAGAGAGATATATCTAGTCAGAAAGTTGCTTCAGTGTTTTATTCCACTCTCGCCACCTAACTATATAGAAGTAGTTAAGATTTTGTAGCAATGTTATAAAGTGGGTCGAAGCCGTGTACAGTTTTGTAATATATTATTTATGATATTTGTAGCCTTTCAAAAGGAAATTTATGTTCACACTAAAATTGAAAGTACTATGGTGTGTTTTGGAATATATAAAAATGGTGATGATATATTTAATTTTTGTGTACCGTAAGTTATTTTGTAAAAAAACCATATTCATAATACTAATAGTTGTTGTTTAAACTCTTTATTTGTTGGTCCATGTTTTTTCTGTAATATATCACAGTTTAAATGGTTGAGTTCCACTCAATATGCCTCGTTTAAGGACACAAAGGGAAACTGCGTGTAGGATTGTCGATGTGAAATGTTTAGACTAAACATAAGGAAAAGTGTCAGGGTATTGTTGTGAGCATCATAATTCTATACAGTGTAACCTTCGTTTTGTTAAATATGCAATGTGATTTTTTTTGTGTGCTTTTGAATATTGGAGGGGTTGGAATCTTCTATTATAGACATGCTTTCATAAAATAGTGTGTCTAGCCTTTTATGGTTGTGTTCAAAAGAGAAAAATTATTGAACAATAAACTTCTTATTTGGGGGAAGGTACTGTGACCACATAGTAATGGTAATGGTAGGATATTTGTAGAGGGCCTTCCATAATGAAATCGTCTGAAGGCGCTGACAGTAGTCAGACCATAAATCAAATTAAAAAAAAAAAAACATTTAAAAAATTAATAGTTATTAAATATGAACATGTTTGTTGGATCCCACAATTATATTGCTATGGAAATAATATTTTTTGCCATTTATTATTCTTTGTGATGTCATGTAAGCTGGGGGTCTGTTAATACAAAATAAGTTACCACACGAAGGATAAAAAATATTATAGTATATTTACAATGGTAATATAATCTATTCAGTTTGTAACCTAGAATTGATCGATGTGCAATGTCAAAGGTTTTTACTATGGACTGCCATCTTTATTTTTTCCATCTGGAATTCATACAAAATCAGAAATATTTTGAATTGGGAGACTATTTGACTAAGTGTATTTATATATGTATAACAAATAAAGAATCTGAAACATATTTGGAATCTTATAAATAGATTTCAAATTATTGAACCTTTTTTCAGTGGTCTACCAACATGACTGATCATTGACCAAAATGCTTTTTAAAATTAATAACAATTGACTAGAAATTTGAATTTTTAAAGCTTTCTTACGATTAATACATTGTTACTTGTTATGCAAGCTGTACATGCTATCAGAAAACAATGATGAAAAATGGGCAAAAGAAGAAAATGCAAAAACCTGTATCTGAACCACTTTGACATAATTTACATATACAAATATTATTTTTTTTTATTTTTTAAGAGAACATATTTTAGTTGAGTTATTTATTGTAAAATTGCTTGCCAAATATGTTAATAGTGTCACTAAAGGTTGTTACTGTGGCTACCATTTCAGAGAATTTGTATAAAGAAAATTTTGTTGCATTGTAAAGAAACCCAACTCTGTTTCTGCGTAGTCTTCCCAGTATGGTAGGCATAGGTTGTGGAATGCAGGACCTGTTAAGTGTCCGTAGCAAAATATTTGATCAGATTGTCAAAAGTAAGCAGTGTTGCTTTAGTTGAAAAGAAAGATATTTATCAAAGAGTTACGAATACCAAATTTGTAGTTAATAGCACATTATTAATAACAGATCAGACAGTTATTAGATGTCTGAAAGGTATATGTAGGAATGTTTATATGTATTAATGTTATATTGTGTAGTGTAGGTATCTTTAGCATCATTCCACACAAAATCAGGTATATGGGAGAGGCACGATACCTTTTGACAACTTTTTCTTTTAATTGCTCTTTCAGGAGTTGATATGTATCAAGTTCTGTACAAACATTTTAAAGCATGTTTTAGTAAATACTAGAAGGACGAAAAGTATCTGTGGAAAGTATGTTATAGTTACGCCCTCTAGTGTTCAGATCAATAAAAGCTACATGCTAGACTATGTTACCATGACTACTTTTTAGTTTTGTTAATTGTGTTCACAAATATAAAACTACTAAAAGGAAGTTGGAACTAAAGAATACAGTAGTGTACAGTAATTGTGTCGCTGTACATGAGGGTGTGTGTGGTGACAACCAACATGCAAAAAATATATATTTACACTAGTAAACCATGAGAGGACAAAAGGAGGTAATGTACTGAAATTTTTATTCTAAGCAAATAAATGTTTTTAATTTTAATGATTTGATTCAAAGTTGAAATAAAATAAATTTTAATACAAGTCAAAATCAGAATAGCCTTGAAGCAAATAAAATCACAAAAAATTATGAGTAAAAAATATGTCCTTGAGATCAATTTAAATAAATGCACATGGCAAGGTTAAATAACACATGGAATGTATTCAGTACGCCACAGGAAGAAAAAAATGAAAAACCATTTTAAAACCCTATAGATCGCTTTTATCATGATATATTAACATCTGCATAATTTAATTTCCACCATGCTGGACAGAAATTTGATAATGTTGGTCGTACATAGCGCATTTTACCGAGGCTTCTATGCGCTTCACATTACATAACATATTTATGGAACACCTACTTTATCTCCCAGGGGGAGTATTCCATAATGTCACAGCTAGTAATAAGCACATTAGAATAGTATTCAACTTTACCAGGAACCCACTTGTCCACCTGGGTGAAGTGAGAGAAAAGCTTAGAAAATTTACTTTGGGGGTGTCAGTTTCCTTGTGGGGTGTCAATTTTCTTTCAGATAATGTATTATAACAATGTATTATACTATAATGTATTACCATACTACTAATTATTATAAAATTAAATTAACAATGTTTTGTTCTTGTTATAGCCTGATCCAATTCCATCCCTCATGTTATGGTCTATAGTCAAAGGCCTTTCTCCAGTAAAATGCTTCAACAACAGTCAACCTACAGTAATGTCTTTTCTTATTATGTTAACAAATATTTTCAAGTAAAATTTTCTTTACAATTTCAAGCTGGGGTTGTTTTTGTTTTTTTTTTATGCATGAGGGATGGACATCAATAGTATTGATAAGCCTTGTCAACAATTTATGATGAAGATAAAGCTATTATGCATGGATGGACAAAATGAAACTAATCAAAATCAAGAATACAGTATTTATAAAATCAACTTAGATATACATTTTCAACATTACATAATTTTACATGAAAGAAAATATATTTTGTATGATTAAGGTATGGACAATCATTCTCACCATTACATTGATACTGACCTAGATGTTAAATTTAATCAAAATATACATACACTTTTTACGTGTAGTTTAGTTAGCTAAGTTCTGGGTATGTAGTTAAACTGCATTGAGTTGTGCTGCCAGCAACAAAACAGCACCCCAACCTATTGCCTTACTGACCTCTACAAGGGTGGGTGCCGGATACGTCTGAATGGAAGTAGTTTACATACTAATTTCATGATACCCCACAAACTGATGAGAATGTCATCAAATAACATTGAAAGGGGTTGCTGTATTTTCACTTTTTTACATTTTATTTCACAAATTGCCAGTCCCTCTTAAACATGAATGTAATTTTATCGACAGAATTTGAATTTTTTGCACAGGGCATAGTAAAATATAGCTACGTATTTACTATTTGAAGTGCTGTTTTGAGAAATATTAAAAAGTTTTGGATCATATTTCTCAATAACATAAAATATATAGATTAATTTCCCTAACAAAAATGAATTTTGGCTACATAACTTTATTTTTTTATCAGTATATGGAGTTAAACAAAAATTTAAATATATCTTAATACTTAATTAACAATAAATATCCTGGTATCTAACAATGATACCAAGAATAATGTAAAGCAAAACCAGAATTCCGTTTACCTGTAGAAGTACTAAAATGTTAACAGATCTACATACATTGAAATCATAACCAGCACATATATTAAATGTAATCTTTATTTCCATCAAAAAAATGCCCTATGTACAACTTATAACTTCAGACAGTTTTTGTACCTCAATGTTGTCTAAACATGCTTACACGTTTGAGAAAGTGTTTCTTGTCCAACTTGATTTCCCAACTAGATATAATAACTTGGCTTTTATATTTATAATATAAATGACGTACTTCCATGAAATTTTCCCATATGCTACTTCAAAATCGGATTTATCACTAGCCACCAAGCGCAAGCCCAGTGGTCTAGTGGTTAAGACATCAGGCTAGTTACCTGGAGGATGTGAGTTCGATTCTTACCCGAATCACTTGCAAAATATTTTCTGATTCTGCTGTCCTGACTGATACCATGTTTTGTGAAGGTTACTGGCAGAGGTCCTCTCACTATAACACGCCAATGCTACAGATTCTGCTTCTCGATCTCCCGAATGCGATGCCGGATTCCATGTCTAGTAGACTCTTAGAGATTTCATAAGAGCTCAAGTACAACAAATCTTAAGGCATTGCCACGTAAGGCACAGTACTTGTATCCAGTCATAACAATCAATCACAAGAGTGTCTGTAAGACTGTAAACTTTAATCTACCAATACACACTGCCCTTGACAATTATATGTCAGAGAAGCATGAACGAGCTTAATGAAAGACAGTTTTAATGGTGATTAATCATTAAGTACTTATTATCCGTTTGGCTTTGGTAGCATAATTAATTCCTTTCACCAGCGAATCATTTCAATATGGAGCAGGAATAGATGTGATCTGTTTGTTTTTCTTTTTTCTTTCTTTTGTTCAAATATAATTTTCACCTCACAGCGCATTGATAGTGAAAGTTAGGTTATTTAAACCTGGTCAGATTTTCATTGGAGGAAATGCTTTCCAGTTATTGTGGATTGTTCTCCTGGGCATGTTCATTTTCCTCAACTGGAGTCTCATCCTCAACAGGTTCCCCTTCTCCCCAGTCATAACCACCAGGTCGCTCTTCCTCTGGCATAGGATTGTAATTTGGGTCTTCGGGTTGACCATCTAATATTGCTTCTCTGAAATGAAATAAAAATGTCAACGTTGTTTGTGGCTGCATCAAACAACTGAGAAATCTTGTTCAGTTGTGGAATAGGTAAATTTTAATTTAATTTCCATTACTAAGCACTATACAAAATATACAGGGCCTCTTTTAATCAGATTTGTGTTGTAAGAGATATTCTCTTAAAATACACTACAATATACAGAATCAATAAATGAATAAATACAATTATTATATGCATGGTTAGCAAAAATTAATGAGGAATTATGTTGGAAAGAGGGCAATAAAGTATTTACGAAGAGACATTGCTTTGATAAGAAGGAAAATTCTTGGCTTTTGTCAAGTACAGTACCGGCCAGTTGTATTGCAAAAATCCCAACGCGTTTTACCCGTTGTCGTTGCGTTGCGTTTGCGTTGAGTTGCGTTGCGTTGAAATGAACGTTGAGAGTACATTGTTTATTTAACGATGTCGTGTTCGCGTGTCAATAATTGGTGATAGTTAATTCAACGCCCTAACTTATCTAGCAGCAACGTTATCAAAGATTATCAATAAACAACATTCGTTGCGATGTCAACAGTTTCAACGACAACGCCAACGTTGTCAACGAAAACGCAACGGGTTGAATGCGTTGAATTTTTGCAATAAAACTGGCCGGTACTGTAAGAGCCTGTAATGTAATATATATAAATTTGGTATAGTGCATAAACAAGGTCTCAATGCGCTGTAGTAAAACAGATTTAAAAAGTAGAAAAAAGCTGTATGTGATATGACATTACCTTGCCCATACCGGTATGTGATGTGATGGACAAAGCTGTAAGGTAGGAGGATTAAGCTTTGATAGTGTGACAGACCTTTAAGGTAGAGAGTAAGTTACAGTGGTATGCAGAAAAAATACTCACAAAAATGCTGGGGTATTGATAACTTTGAAGCCACCTGGTTTGTTGGGAAAAACATCCTCCAAGTGGTAATAGCAATGTCCCACAGCAATCCCTGCAAATAAAAACATTTATTTATTTACTGTATTTTATCTGCAGCTATGTATTTATGGCTTACTCTTCCTATTAATTATTTTAAAATTTGAATCTAGTAATACACATTCACTGTGCTCAGAATAATGCAAGTTTATTCTCACCAAATAATCGTAGGTCTAGGAAATGCATGCAGGGGAAAAGCTGCTTAACATAGGGTCTGACAAATTCTGGCAGAGGCCAGCAGGGTCAGGGTCTAGGAGGCTAAGAGAAATTGGCAATTTGGGGTAATTTAAGCTACATTTTAAATCATATAATTATGAACAAAATTAAAACCTCTTTGGTTTTACAAGTCAGATTGAAGACCTGGTCTGTCCGACAGGATTTCAATCCTTTCCTCCCTACACTGGCACAGAAAGTGTATCTTAATACAGTATTTTGTTTATGGACAGTTTACTTCTAATATTCAGATTATTACACTTATGATCATGATGTTAATACTGTATAATAAACAAAATTTTAAAAATGTCTGTAATCTATACTCAGTGTTCAACATGTGTTAGGGGTCATCCATAATTATCAACATTTTGAAAAGAGTACAAAACATACTCTTTTCTGTTACCTCCTCCCTCCCCCCGAAAGAGTACACAATAAAATGTTGATTTGTTTCATTTTGAGATCAACATTTTATGTTTTTCATAAAAGAGTACTTATGCCTACACTTTCAACCCCCCCCCCCTCCTAAAGTGTATGTTTTGTACTCTTTTGAAAATGTTGATAATAATGGATGACCCCTTAAGATGTTGGCTGTTTTATCATTTCTATGTGGAAAGAGTGCGGATTCATTTGTTTTGGCTAATTGCCTTTTAAAAATCAATTAAAAAAACCTACCAATAACAGTTCACTGACTTACCCATTAAATCAACAATGATAGGGTTACCAAGCAACAAGGAGAACCCAAAAAGAACCCATGGTAAATATGGTGCTTGAAAATTCATTAGTCCAAAGAAATTCATTCTGATGTAGGGGTTTCGTCGGCTCCATATATAAACTAGCATCATAGTAAAAGCCTGGCCTAAAAACACCAGGTTTACAAAGAATGCTATTGACTACACAAAAATTAAGGAAAACTTTCTGTAGACTATAAAATGTAAGTTTGATTTAATTTATTAAATTTTGGCACAACAAATCTAATAACGAAAACAAAAACAAGTGACATAAGCCGCAATCGCACTGGATTTAAAATAGGGAAATTTTTACCGAGACTGTGGGTAACATTCCAATGGTTAAACTTCCTGTCGTTCGCACTGGGATTTATCGACGTGGTTAGTTTTACCACAGGCCATGGTGAAACTAACCATTCGTACAGATTCAACTATTGGGGGCGCTAAATTGTGACGTTCACTTCCGGTATGTGTGGCAAAACAATTAACGAAAGCACATTTATTAATGCTCCATATAAATCGGCCATTGAAACAAACCGAGTAAACAAGTGAAAAAAATGACAAAATTACTCAAAATCAAGACACTAGCAAACACGCGCGAAATTAATCAAGATGTTTGTGTGTGACGTTTTATTCCAGGTCACAGCTCATGCGTAATTGCCTGACAGTCTGAGGAAGGTCATTCACTGTGATGACTTGGGAAGTTTACCCGACTCGCGCTGTTCGCATTGGACTTTCCTGCTAGGTAAAACTAACCTGGTCAGTTTTCCTGGGCAAGCGGGACTCGGTTAAATTAA
>NW_022757233.1:451563-485739 GCF_011630105.1 Anneissia japonica
CGCGGCTTGGGTAAGTTTCCTGTCAGGTAAACTTCCTGTGCTGTTCGCACTGGACTAATTATGGTAAAACTAGCCAACGTGTTGGTTAGTTTTACCAAAAAAAGTCCAGTGCGATTGTGGCTTAAGTGCCACACTACCCAGTGCTAACAATGTAAACAAAACTTAAAAAGGATACAATGGTTAAGATTCCACCGAAAAGAAACATAACAAAGAAATCTGCAGTGCGCCCTCTAAACGACCCCTCTTCTAATAATCGGCAATACCGGTAGGTAAACAAAACATTGAAAAAGAAATGAAATCCGAAGTTTCCAAAATATAGAAAGGTTGTCGCTAACCTCCATATCTACATAGTGTATAAACAAAAAAAAAACTTTTTAATGTTGTGACAAGGAAACAAACAAGCTACTATTCAATTACTATGCTACATAATTATTCAAAAGTTTTATTTAATTACTATAATAATGTTATTTATTATCATTATTCCTATTTGATATGACAATATCTATATTTAAATACTGTAAATACATAAGTACATGAATACAATTTATTAAATTAATTATATAATATATACTACACATATCAAGTATATTACTTAGAGATTATTTACTGTACTCATTCAAATGCATGAATAATAGAATACTGGTAAGACTAATTAAGGAATTCAACATACAAACTCTGATCATAAAACAATAAATGAATGAATACATTTTATAAAGTAGCTAATATTTAACTATAGTTTATGTGAGAAGTTAAAGATGTTTAATATTATACGACATGATTCTCCCTGACGCAGACCTATCACGTCTAGGTTTAACTCACAGACCCAAAATGACAACATATAGCATTGGGCTGTGTCGAATGATGCTGTCTGAGTTGGCTTTAAAAAACACATTATCATACCTGGAATTGTTTGAATATCAAATCTGGATTGAAATATAGCTGGAAAGGAGAAACTATTTCCAATTGCTGCAAGTAAAAAAAAAATACTTTTCACATTATGAAAAATAAATAATATAAATTTAGCACTAAATGCAGAAATTGAATGGACTATCATCTTGCGCACTACAAGATATGGTGATGCTTTATTAAAGGCATATGTACAACTTCATTCTTAAAACAATGAACATCATCAGCATGGACTGCCCTTAAATTTTGTATTACTTTTAATTATATAAAAGTGAAGAACTTTCAAGACCAACTTTCAGGGGCAGATCGAGATAATTATCTGGGTACGGGCCATGCAACGTGCAAAACTCCGAGTCTGAGGATGTTGAGATTTTTGTTTGGGAATGCTTGACCATAGACACTTCATTAATTCAAAATTAGCTGGTCTTGGAGTACCGTGCTCCCTTCTTTCTCCTTTCTTTTCTTCCTTCTTTTTTCTCACATTTTTTTTTATTTGGGTGGGGAGAGGGGGAAGGGGCTATCCTTATTGCTTCCCATTGGATCTTCCCCTGACTTTTGAATCTATTTATTATAGGATTTTTATTGGCAATTGATGTCAGTTTTATCAGTTGTAAAAAGAAGATATTAAAAGTGTTTTGGGAACAATAGGACATTATGCTTGTGTTTATAAGAAGTACATGGTGAGGAAAAAAGTGAGACTGGGGTTGTGTATAAAAGTTGACCAATCAGTGGTTTTTATAGCTTTCATTTTTTAAAATGAGTTAAAACTTACAACAGCTAGTGTTGTTATAATACATCCGCATGTATACAACTTAGTAACAGGTGGAATTTGTAAAAACTCATCTTGCAGGGGTCTGTATGCCATTATGCTCTACGTAGTAACAAAGTGATAACCAACTGCAAACCACTACAATCCTATCTTCAAGAAACTCTGAAAAAAAAAAACAACAGAAAATTAATAATGAAACCTCATATTACAAATATCTGGTAGCAGAAGGCATAGGGGAAAAAAAACTACAAAACAAAATAGTAAATGCCCAGCTTGTAGAGCATATTGTGTGTATGTTTGTCTTTTGAAAGGGATTGGAAATGCATTAACAGACTACAGGCATTTACAGAATAACTCTCTTGTTTTCAATAAGTTAATCTGAATGTTAGAATTGGAGATTATAAATTAGAACATCAGTTTAAACATTGTAAACAAATATATCTCACCTTAACAACAGAAAAGTATCACATGAATGAAGAAAATTCTTGAAATAGATGATTATGAATTCCACAGAGGCCTTGTTCACAAGATGTGCTATATAAAAGCTGGCATATTATAATCACATCCACTTTTGTTTACCATCGATCTAGGCAATAAAATCCAAATGATATTGGTGTATTGTTAAGGTTGTCTGTTAAAAAAAGCATAATTAGAACAGCATTATAATGTACTGTATTTGTGTCTACATAAGTTGCTTTCAAGATAATTAGGAAGGAATTAAAAGTCGGAAATAAGACACCCACTAACCAATTCAGAAAAAGATATGCGATGAATTACCATTATATTCTCACGTATAAGACGAGGCTTAAAATATCAAATTACGATTGAAAAAACAGGGGGTCGTCTTATATGCGCAACGCATACAAATTTTTGATTTTTAAATCATTTTTGCCGTATGTGTGGTCGTCTGTAACACATGAATTTACTACTGAAACAAAGCTACTAACTGTTAATAGGAATAAATGCAAATTATGCAGGAAATAACATTTCAAAGCCTGTAAAATGGTATTATTTGGAAGATTAGCAGTACATTTGGCTCTGTTTTTAGCCAGCTAGATGCAGTATCAAGACCGTAAAAAGCAGCAGAAAAGTAGGAATACCCATGATGAAATAGGGCGGTCATTTTACAGTATACATCCCACATACAAAAATCGTCCAAGAGTCTTTTCAAACTTGGGCCTGGGGTGGGGGTGGGGTCGTCTTATACGTGGATTGCCATATATACTAGTATATACGCCAAAATAAAGAAGTATCCTAAGAATACAGTAGATGTTACAAGCTTTCATTTTCTCATTCGAGAACCAATCTGCTGAGAAAAAAAAAATTTCTTTCTGTATGACGTCACCAGTTTATCCCTAGTTTTAGATAAGTAACAAAGCAGTTTGTTTCCCTGGTCATTGGGTATTAATATTATATTTTTTTTTTCATATCTTATTATGTAATTGTAGATCTGCATTCAGACGAAAATGAAAGGGCATAACATATCAAATTTACACACAAAAAAAAAGTGATAAAAGAAATGGCTACTCATACAGTATTAATAATACTGTACCCTGGAGCTTTCGATTTGTGTGACAATGTAACCCCAGAATAGATACACTCATCCGTGACCTTTCTGCATTCTCTGCACAATGCAGATTTCGGGCCAAACTGCATCCCAGAATTCAGGCAACAAGAATTGTACGTTCTCGCAGCACACCTTTAAATCAAGGCGCCACTCGAGTTTGTTTGTTTCCTGTAGTTTCTCCACTCCGTAAAATATTACTCGGCTTGCAGGACTCCGGACGTTCCATCAATTTTGAATGCAAACTACACGAAGAGCTCATTCTGGCCTGGGCCCCTAGGGCCGCGGCCTATAGGCCTAGGGGTAGGGGCCTTAGTTCTTTGCCCGAATACGTTTTGCAGAGAACTCTGGACGGTCACGAATGAGTGAATCCATTCTTCTAGGCTAGCCTAAGCCTTCGCACAAATCCAAGTTCCCTATCTTTGTTTTGGTAGTGAAGCTGCCCAACATACTTTCTATTTTTTATTTTCAATTGTCCTCTTAATCTCAAAGATGAAGATAACCTAGTGATTTCCAGATGTTAAAAAAATACAGAAATCCTAATGCAGAGTGTCTTTAGTGTCTTCGTCATGGTTTGGTGAGCACGACCCTATAGAATTTTGTTGATTATTATTTTATAAGTAATCATTTATTTATTTACCTCAAATTTGTCATATAAATAAATTAATATTAAAAGCTTGTTAGAATTTTAAATGTATATATTTGAGTATTTACAATTTATTAAGCTAGGCTAAGGCTTAGGCTATACATTTGATGGTAATAATATTTTGTTCGTGTGTCGTGTGTATGTATGTCACCGAGGGTCAAACATCGCTCTCAAAACCAACACCTGACAACAAATAATTTGTGATCAACTGGGGAGCAGGCTGTATTTTACGACGAGGAGTTATTTCCTTTTTTTTAATATATTTTTGCGTCTGATATGGCTTCAAGTCAAGCAGCAAATGCAAGCACCAAATCTGGTGCCATAGATGAATATGAATTTGTATTAAGTGACGAGGAAGAAGAGGATGATGAAGATAGCAGAATGTTCACCCCTCGTGATTCCGATGAGGGTAGGTACCGCTCTGAATACAAGCACGCACGCAGATCATGAAAAAGCGCCTCCCTACTAGGAGGCCTAGGCTAGGCCTAGGTAAACATAAAATAATATAATGGTAATGGCAGTGTATTTATAGAGGACATATTATGTTGTTTCTTTGAATTTGATCATAATTTTCAGAAAGTATAATTTCTTTTAAAATATGCTTTTTTTAGCTTGTTTTTATGTATCATCATGAATGTCTCAATGTACTGACATGTGTCAGGCCTATAATAATATATGACGACTGCGTGTACCCCTTGCCGGGCCTTGTTTAGGCGTAGAAGGAATAGCATTTTTAGCATAAGTACTGATGTGAGGGCGCATTTTAGAAAATCCTAACCTTATCTTGGCTGGAAAAGTGATGAGGGAGGGGTGGGGAGGCTTTTTTTTTAAATTTTTTATTTTGCTAAAGCCAGACAATTGGGCTTAGTGTAGTATATAGAGTACTACAGTGTTACGTCACGATACCATGTGATACTACTCCATTGCTATCGTTGCAAAATGCGTTCAACCCGACGCCATTTTCGTCAATTAACAAACCAGTGATCCCAATTTCTAACATAATTATTAAGATGTTGTATCTTACTTTTTCTTTGTAAATTTTAATTGATTAAATGTGTGTTCAATAACTAATAATGCGAGCTTTTGTGTTTTTAGTACATTTTGATGGTAAAATATTAGATTTTAAGATGCCTATTCCAGAAAGCCTATGCAGTCATTCAGGCGTAATGAGCGGTAACCTACATCTGTTGACAACAGAGAGCGCCACCTGGCGTCGTGACGACACGACTGTGGTACTCTATAGAGTAGACCTACAGTACCCTCTTGCCAGCCAAGGGCAGACTAAACAAACTTAAATCCACCCAATCACCGTGACCTAGGCTAGTGATGATGAGAGATTCATTCCACTGTAGGGCAGACGATTGGTGGTGCAGTTTTTTTAAGTGCAGCACACGGTGTTCGTCTTTCATCGATCCTGATGCTAGACTGAGACTGCTGTGACCGAGACAGACTGTACATCCTTATTTTACATCATCATTGATATACCATACACAATGTAATTATAGTCCTTACATAATTTTTGTAAGATTTTGTAATTTTCCCCTATGGGTACTGTACTGTATATATTCCAACAGTACTATTTGAATGTCCTATGTTTTGAATACAAGTCAATAATTTTGGGACACTCTTTTATCCAGTGGTATTGCTACGGGGAGAAAAATCACAATTCGTGTATTTTCATAATTGTTTTTAACAAACTTATTCTACAGTATACCAGTAACTTAATCTAAATACATAGTCTTTTGTTAATAACCAAAATTAGCTCATTAAAATATCATTGATTTTATTTGTATTAATGTATAAATATTTTTTGCAAATTATATCATATCTTGATTCATGAATAATAGATATGATAAATCTTTTTCAAATGAGTTGATTGCAGGAAAGGAAGGCACTGCACACTTACTCTATGGACAACCCTTAAATTAACAATTAGGCACCTCACCTAACATCTTAGACTTTTCTCTAGTTATAGGGCTAGCTCCTGTGACAGGCATAGCTAAGATTGAAAAGGAGCAGAGTAAAGTCTGAGAAATGCATTCGCTATTCTATCAGAGAAAAAAAAGCCAGTGTAGATGTTACATATTATCATTGGGCTATTTCATTATTTTTTAGATACCGAAGATGCGAGTGAGACAGATGCAGCAAAACTTGAAGAAGAGTTCACAGAAATGAAAGAGCAGTAAGTATAGTGACATATCTGAACATAATTCTGAGTAAATGTGGAAATTTGAGAAAGGATACGTAAACGAAAGAAAAGAAATGATAAGGAAAATAAGGTACTGTACATAAGTAAATGTAAACAGGAAACAAAACAAATAAGAAAACTGAAATAAAATGAATGGAAAAGGAAATGGAATTAGGAGGTAATCGGAATTAAAATTAGGTTGATTTTAATAACTGAATAAGAAATTAATACAAAATGATTCATAAAATATGATGCATAAAACTTACACTTATTATAAATCTGCATTATTTTTTTTTATCTTGTTTTTGTTTATTTATTTATTTTTATTTATTTTATTCTGGCTTATTCCTTTAAATGTGAAGTGCATAGAGGCTTTATGCATTATTCTTTATATTAAATATTATTATTAAAGCCCCATTCCAGTTATGCTGTCAAGCGTCCGAGGTAGGCAGGGTAATTTTTTCGCAAACCCGCCAAATTCATTTTTTATCTCGCCCATCAATGACATAAACTTTTTAATTCATCCCACAATTAATTAAATAAAAGCATTAATTATTCTGATTTACTGAAATGTTGAGGTCGCTGATACGATTGTGAGTAATAGATAAAGTGCGCCCTTTCTCTAATGAGATTAGTTTTTGTACCTCACATCTCGCACACTGATCGATCAAGTCAGCCTGAGATAAGTTGTTTGTCAAAATCTCAGTCAGAATCATTTTTTAACAAGTTTGAAATAATTCCAATAAAATATTGTATTACACAAGTATTAGACAAAAGCATTATTAATTAATCTGACTTACTGAAATGTTTGCTGATACGATTGTGAGCAATAGATGAAGTGCGCCCACTCTAATGAGATTAGTTTTGGTACCTCGCATCTCCCACAGTGTGATCGATCGAGTCGGCCTGAGATAAGTTTGTTTAATTGTCAAAATCTCGGAATAATTTTTTAGATTTTGACAATAAAGTTTGAAATAATTCCCATAAAATATTGTATTATACAAGTGTCAACACTAGCAACGAAAAATTTCATGTCGACCGTTTTTTTTATCTTTGATAACAGAACCTAAATCGAGGTAAGGATAGGCCTAGCCTAGCCATGTTGATAGGCTAATGACTCCGGCACCTACTATTACTCTCAAAATCAAACTTTCATTCATGCACGTTTATTTTTTGTGTGTAACACCAAAAAAAAATCAAATTTGAGTCTTATTTTGCATTTTTTTCATGTTTAGGAATGTCTAAATTCAGTTCAAGCAATTAAATAATTTTTATGCTCAAGTTAATAATTTGTATTTGTATTGAAAATGTTCTATTAAGGAATGTAACATAGAATCAATTATGACCTCGCGTCATTTTTTGGAGTCACCATACTCATATTTTTAAAGTTTGTGTGTTACTGCCAAATATGCAAGTTATTTTCGAAATTATTTTTTATGATTTTTTTTTTTTATTTCAAGTGACAATATATACTGTTCATGTGTACTTTAATAGTAATAAATAATATCCTAGATTTATAAGCCGGCTAATGTTGTAAAACCTTAAACATTGTACATACTGTAAACTAAAATTTAAAAGAAAACAAAAGGACCAATATTTCCTCTTCATTGTCTCTGTTGTCGTAATTTCTAAATAGCACTTTTCTTTTTAAACTGTAAGAGCAGTCTGTAGGATTCATTTCAAAAGTTTGTTTTTTTTTTTGCTATCATAGAGTATACTATAGTATATGCTATAGTTTGGAAGTCTCATATTTCCATGTGGAAATCCTTATTTACAGCAGTATATCTAGTAATTCATATTATTTACTATTCAGTTTACAGTTAAACTTGCCTAATTCGACTGTGCCTAAGTTGAATAATTTCAAAGTCGATCTTATTTTACATGCCAAATTGTGTTTTCCATTAATTAACAATCTGTAAGTCAAATTTTATTTAAGTTGAACAATATTTCAATGGCATTTTGGATTTGACTTAGGCAAGTTCAACTGTATATCATTATGTCTTATTTTTTATTGTAGAATCTACAAAGATAAACTAGTCTATATCATTATGTCTTATATATTACTGTAGAATCTACAAGGATAAACTAGCCTTGCTTAAGAAGCACTTTGCTCAAATAAATGACTGCACCCATCCAGAAATGAACAAAAAGCTGAAGAAGTTGGAACAATTGTACAAAGAGAGGCTTAGGTTTGCGGACAATATCAAGAACTATGAAGTGAGTTGCAAACTTATGTTAAGTATTCGAGGTATCTATAAAAACCCTTGATGTGTGAGTCACCAACTATCAGTCCAAGTTATCTTTTAGTGTGTAGTATTTATTTTATGCCATTTTATAAAATGCTCGTTACTGCTGTACTTGCTTTATTCCCAGATTGAGGCAGTAGAAAGGCAGTATATACGTGAGAAGAAACTATCAGCTAAAGAATTTGAGGTAATACTTAATAGAATATTGAAATGTAACATTAACCCAATTATGCTTAAATTATATTGACTGAGTAGAATTAAAAAGGAAATATTACCATCTATGATGGAAGACCAATTTTCTGGAGGAGGCATATTAATATGAAATAAGCTATAGAATTGCTCAGTGATTACTGTGCGTGTGCAATAGCTGCACGTATTACAATGATTTGTTAGAGTACGCGCACTGACATTCTTCGCACAGCTCTTTGCAGCTCTTCATGATACGAAAATGATCAATAAATTGATTGTGGTTAGTGAAGTGTAGTAATAGTTATTAGGTAAGCTTAATCTCCTGGTAGCCATTAGTTTAATAGATTAAAAAGTATTGTAAACATTTTAATGAATTATTGCCTTATTTTTCAGTTTTTTTTTATAAGTCAGTCACCTGGTTATCTCTTAACCATTATGCCTTTCTAGGCCTTGCTTAGGATGATAGGCTTCATTTGTGTTAACTAGCGCTGTAGAGCGAGACTTGTTAGGTTCGCTGTGTGCGTTCATATCTTGGCCTAGCAATGAAATATTCCCATCGCGATATACTGTAGTAAATCACCCCAGCTTTGAGATTTTTGCACGCAAGACGCAAAAAATTGGAGGCGCTATATAAAATTATTGATCAGTCGGCGATAGGAACATTCGGTGCAAATGATAGTGATGATGTCACCACTGACATAAAATAATATAGCTGCTATCGGGACACATATTGCTAGATTATTGTAGCTTAGCCAGAAATGTATGACTCCAGAGATGCTTAATATATCAGACCAACAAGCTTTTTCTTTGATGATTTTTCTACTTTATGAATGTAAATTGACTAAATAGTAAGAAATTATTGCATTCCATAACTCCAAACATGCTATGAAAAACAAAGGAATTGTTTTGAACACCCTATGGTAGCCATAATTGTCATGGTGATGCTGTCATTCAAATTATTTCCATTTTTCATATACAGTTGTAATTAGTGTAATATATTTTCATACTTATTGTTGACAATCTTAAATTTAAAAGTGTTGCTCTTTCTATTTTATAGATGCGCAAGATTGACCTAAAAGAAAACCTGTTGATGGACTTGGAGGATAAAAGAAGGATTGTTGACTTCGATAGGCAAGTAATGGAGCTGGGAGGAGGTGAGATATATATCAGCTGTTTAATATATTGCATATGCCTTGTATACTATATAGTAACTTTATATAGTGTAGGTTGAAAATAGCATGAGAATAGCATTAGCAGTTGTCTATTTCAGTCTATTTCATAATATTTATTTATATTTTATTGTGAAAGTTAAAAAGTGTATGGTACATGCATGGTTGCTTGTAACTGCAAGGAATAAGCGCTATAGAAGTAAGAAGTAAGAGTACCCCACCCCTTTTTCCTGAACAGAGGATGTTTAACATTGTATTTTGTATGCCATGACCAAGGGATAAAAATTGTTTTGTGGTCTATGGAAAAAGGCAAAATATAAATTAATATTATAACACTGAAAAATACTAACATTATTTTTCAGATTCCATGGAAGTAAAGACCATGATAACTCGCAAGTTGAGAAGACGACCCAACGACCCAACACCGCTACCTGAGAAGAGGCGTAAACAAACACCAGATATCCTTTACTAACCAACTGATAATTGTTTAAAGAATGTCACATATATATGTTATTTATGTACATCTTAGTTATATAACGTAATGTTGGTGATCATTGACACATGTACCTGAATATATGGTGTTTGAATTGCGCCCTCTCTAGCCTTAATCCCAATCTTGGCAAAATTGTATTTCTAATTAGTAAATTACTATCCTGTATTTAAAGAGACTACTTGGGTTGTAGCTGTAGAAAACTAAGGTGGGTGGTAGACATTTTAAGGGTGGTTAGGGGATAACATCGGTAAACTCTAAATAATAAGAGGGTAAGTGGGCAAGGGGTTAATAAAATTTGGGGGGTGGGAGGAGAGCCATGAAATTAGCTTAAGACTGGGTGGAAAAAACCCATTGTAGAACTGATTTTTCTAAGGTAGAAAAAAGTTGACGAAAAACTGGGAAAAAGTGAATGAGATACAGATATTTGAATATTTAGAAGCTGGGGTGAAAAGGTGTAAAAAAGGATGGTTATTCCCCCTTTTTCCACCAGTTTTTAAATATTCAAAAATCTGTATCTAATAAACCGTTCCCCAATTTTTCATCAACTTTTTTCTTTCAAACTGTTCTACAATATATCAAAAACTTGTTTTCTTTCCGGAGCCTGACTTTCAAGGCTTGATGGTCCCGCCCACCATTACTCCATCCCTAGTCTACAGTATTCAATATGGGATGGCAACAAATATGAGTATTGTAGTGGTATGCAAAGTGTCGACAGTGACCTTTATTATATTTTGCCTTCAAGACTTTTTTTACATCTTGTTTCGCAAATGAGGCATATTGTGGCAAAATGGCTTAGTTGTAACAAAAATTTTAATACAAATTATTGGTATTTTCAAATACCTGAGTATGTGATCTTTAAAATGAGGGGTCATTCATTCAAATTGGACATTTCAAGCCTAAGTTATTGGAAAGTGAAAGTACAGTACTCTTAGAGTCAAGATAAACATGATTTTGAGTAATTGCCTTTCAAAGTTATTTGTACATACATTGTTTAATAGAATGAACTATCAAAGGAACGTTAAATAAACAATTTGTTGACCATTTCCAGAACTAATACTTTGGGACATGATTAATAACACATTAAACTGTTGATCTATAGTGAAAAACAAATTGGGATTTTTAGGCAATTTTTTGAGCTCCCATATTTTATAGCTCATTTACTCAATACTGGACTGTGCGACAGCTTGACCATTTCGCCACGACATGCCTCAAATATCAGAGAAGAGCAGAACAAAATAAAAATATAATTTCTTATTAGGCAAATGGTTTTGCCAAAAACATACAAACGGAGAAGAAAATAAAAGGAAAATTTATTGTTGAATGTAAACAATGTAGTAATGGGATGGTTAAATGATTTAAATTTATATGATTAGGAAAAAATATATATATCTTATTTTTGGAGATTTCAAGACAGTGGTAGGGGTAATCAAAATAAAAGAAAACTTTTTTTCTGAAATTTCCATTTTTTGTGGCGGCGGGGTCTCTAATTGGCCAAAAAGAAATCATCATTATTGGTGGGTGGTGGGTTTGCTTAAACAATGTATAAAAAAAGTCTCGTCTGAGCAACAAAGCATGATACATAATTTTTCTCTTTTTTTTTTGCTAAAATACATAAGAAAATATTAATATTTTTTTTATAAATATGATTGTTCTGTGTATAACAGTAGTACTCCTTGACTTGTGAGTACCTCAGATTGATTTTCTATTGCACGAAGATGATATTGTAGATGATATCAAGATGATCAACAAATCATACGTAAGTGCTCCATTAAAAACATGACCAAGTCTCATTATGGGCAATGAGTGAAGTTATGGTCGTGAGAAAAAATCCTGTTGCCGTGACAAGATTTGATCCCTAGGATTGGAAGGCAAACATCTTAACCACCAAGTTATTCAACTTTACATATATTTAATCGTTAGTTGTAAATTGTAGGTACCTGGTGGGTTTGGAATTTTAGTGTACTGATTATTACTAGCTGCAACACTCCAACAAAGGGATGTTGAGTTTGCCATACAGGTAGGTGTTTAATCCAATGACCAGGGTATCAATGTGAAGTGCACATTGCCCTCTGGAAAACTGACACTACTATTGTATATTAAATGGCTCTGATTATATATATATATTTTTATATTCCTTCTGAAGGGGAAGATTATAAGCAGCAAAAAACCTGTATCAACATCAAGTTCAGACGGCATCTCAACTCCAAAGCATGACGTACGCATTGAAGATAGCAAGCTATTCTACGACAAGCGTTGGTTCCATCGCAATCAGTCTGTCTACATAGAGTCAAAGGATATGGGCAAGGTTGCAGCTGTCATCACCAGTATTGGCACCAATGAAGTAAGAAGTTAATTGTTTTATCCCTTAACTGCATTCGTCAGTCTGGCTCATCTCGCATTCATTCATATTACAGTAAAACGTCCATTTTATGAATAGTCGATTTTAATAATGGTCTTTCTCCCTGATGACATTATCATCAACCAGTTATTACCGTTAAAAAAATGCGATTGCGCACATTTTACAAAGTGATAATGTATATTTTTCTTAATAATTCTGGTATAATAATCACTATATTAATGTAATAAACCTAACCAGAACAAAGCGCACGTTTTCGATGAAAAGCAAGAGTGTTTGGGTCAGCAAATTGACATTGTGAATGCTAGATATGATCGCGAAATGCATGTAAACAACACAATTCGGCGATCTAACAACTAGAAAGAACACTTTAGAAAGGGCCATAAAACATAGAGATGCTTGAATAAGAGTTAAAATAATATTTTTTTTAAATGGAAGAATGCCAGCGATTAAAATAATTTGGTTTTTATCGAAGGTAAATTTGGCTAGGCTCTAGAGCGGTAGACGACGCTGCTGCTGCACTGTTGATTTGTGCTATGCCTGGTTGCCGTCAGCTTATCGGCGCTCAATGGCAGTGGGTAGCTAGGTATTGGAAACTGACACCCGATCAAGTTTATGAATTTTTCAATTTACAAACACCCCTTGGTACCAAGGGGTATGCAAAGTGGACGTTTTAACGTACATCCAATCATATCAGTCTGCTCATCTCATATCCAATCATATTGGTTTGTTCATCTCGCATCTATTATCTCACATCTTGCATAGTCTGCTCATCTCGTATCATATCGCAAAATCTGCTCATCTTACATCTATACAGATAGTACCTTTATTAATCATTAATTTGATGAAATTATATGTTGATTTCTTAGTTTGTAGTATTCATGTTTCTTTATTTCCATCCAGGTTTGGGTTCGCAAAACATCCGACAATCAGAAAATGCGTGTGTATGTAACACAGCTTCAGAAAGGCAAATACAAGATCCGTAAAAGATCCACATGACCAACCTCATCAATGTAAAGTGTAAATAGCCGTTTTAATCCGTTAAATTGACGAAGTAATGACTCTGAAAGATTTCATGACTTCGCTATCCTTTGTATTTTGCAACATTTAGACAAAATGTTAGAGACTTGCATTAAGGAAGGTCTGCTACATCACACCTGTGCGAGATTAGCATGTGTACTAGAGTGTCAACTGAAAAATCAGAACAGTCAGGAATATGCGCATGTACTACAAACACACGTTTTTGTTTTGTGGGTCAGGGATTAGCAAAAAGGTCCATTGTAGTGACTTTCCCCTGGGTTTAAATCATGACTAAAGTGATTTTGGTAAAAATACCTTGTAAAATCTTGGTGTAACAATATCCAGTGTAACATTTTGTCTTGTACGAATCGTTAATAGTCATCGTTGTATTGTCCTCATCAAACCTCGGTGTCTACGAATACAACTAACATTTGATGTTAATGTTTAATGAATTTTCGCGCTTTCTCAGTGCACCCAGTCTCTCAAATGATTGTCCTTTATTTTTAAACTTATTCTTGGATATTTAGGTAGGTAGCATTAGCTTTGATCTTTAAATTAGTAGTACTATGCACTAATTATGTTGCTGTAGTTGTGAGAAATGATCGATCGATTAGAAAAAAGTCTCAATTATAGTATTTCACAAGTTTTATTCAGCATTTTGTTCTGAGTAAAAAATATTCAAATTATATTTGCCAAGCCAGCACCACACTCATGATTTAAAAATTGCTACATTCCTATGAACTTGAGTGCTGGTTTAAACTAGTCACAGTATAGCCTTTGATAGTGATTGTGAGATGATATATTTGCACCAGAGCAATGCTGGTGAAGATTAAATATTGAATACTTGAAATACTGATGGCAGTATGACAGAAACATTAAATATTTATACTGTACTGTACTCTACTATCATCATGTTTTTTTTCACTGATTATTTCTTCGTGTGAATTTTATGGTTGAGTGAATGGTTAGAGCAATGGCAGCTAGTCTGGCAATATAGAAAAGTAACTAATGACTGTTGCGCCTCAACCTACAGCCATTAATCGGCGCTGGTTTGAACGGCACACTTGCTTATGGTTCTGGTGGTAGAACAAGTCTTCTCCGATAAGGACTATAAACCGTAGGCCCAGTGTACACTATAAAGAAACCCAGTACATCATTCGAGACAAGTGGCACCAGGTTACCGGGTAGCAAGACACGAAGGGACCCATAGGGGAGAAGAAAGTCAGTGATCGATCTAGACCATATATCCAAATGCTTTGCATCCATTGGATTTATAAGATTAACCATGTAATGTCCATGAGATGGATTTGACAACTTTCAGTCAGGTGTTTTGGTCAGACAACCATGTAGTGGTCAGAATAGCCAAACCTGTTTTTATATTGGGGAGTTCCAACATTTTTACAGCAGTGCAAATAGTAATAATCAAAACAAAAGAAAATTTGAAAATTTGAGTTTATTACAAGTAATAATGTCCCCTTATCTAATATAGAACATTGCCGCAACAAGGCCCCTATGTACTGAATATTGGAACACATGCTCAGCTCCCTTGGAAAGAATTTCATCCAAAGCTGGCAAAGGGGAGCCCCCTCCAGGCAGCAGCCAAAAAATAATTTAGATTAGCTATTAAAATGGCTAAAATTCTTCAAGGGACCCCGTTCCGCCACTGAGTAAGTTGCGGCACCAAGAAATTGGTGCTGGCATTTGGCATTGACGCATCAACTTGAATAGTGACATCGTTTGTTAAACACTGCCATCTTGATGTGTCTCGCAATAAACATGAAAACTACTGCATAAAAACGTTGATATTCATTCATCGCTAAGCTGTCGTCCATCACTTTACTATCACTCCTGCATTAACTGGTTTCCACTCTGAAGCAAAAGTAACCAAACTTATTCATATATTTGTATGGCTTTCTGCGGTCACGTCCCCTGAAAGTATACAAAAAATGAGAATTTAGTTTTATATTGTGTATTGTTTGGCTATGTAGATATTGTGGGTCACAGTAAGCTCTAACATAAAGTAAGGAACCTAAATGTTTGTAACCAGAGCATTTTGCTAAATGAGAAAACAATTTATTTTTACCTTGATAGTCTTGGAAACATTTTCTCCTTGGCAAATTCTACTGGTCCTTCCTTTCCTTTGACTGCTGATTCAGTCTCCAAGTATACATCCAGGCACATCAAAAGACGCTGCAGCTGATTGGATAGAATGAAGTTGTGTGACTTCTCTATACCAAGTTCTTTGTAGAAAACATTGACTTCACTTTCCATGTCCTGGAAAAAAAGAACAATTAAGCTTATTCGAGTGTTGGGGGTAAAATTTCAGGTTATGAGATAATACAATTAAAAAAAATCGAAATACAGTAGTTTGAAGACAACTTTTCATCCAAGGTAAAAAGTTTCTTTGGACATTCAATAAAATGGTCGAATGCATATTTTGGAGACCTCTATTCGCTTAATATAAACATAATGTAAAACACATCACTACAGCACAATGCTGTGCTCATGAGAGCAGCATAGCTCAGTCGGTGGAACTGGTGGTAGCCACCGTGGAGATTTCTTGGTCTCCAGTTCAATTCCCATAGCTGGTCTCCTATTTCAGCTAGAGGGCTGAAATGCAAGTTATGATTATGCACCGTCTTTCGCTGTTGGTCCTATGTGCATGTTAAAGAACGTATACACTCTTCGGAAAAGAGTAGGGGATTGTGTCCCGGTTTACTGCCCCATTACCTGCTGGAAATAAATCTTCTTCAGACTTTCGTGCGATATCCTTGGTGTACACACCAATTAATAATCTTCAACCTTTTAACACAAAGCTAGCCCTCTAACTCCGAGACCAACCCAAATTTAAGTCCCAAAGGTGGTCTCGAATTGGAGGGTGAACTGTATATATAAAAAAAAATATATAATATAGATAACTATATACATTTAGAGTAATAAAAATTACAATGAAGTAGAAATCTTGAAAAGCTTTTAATGTATATACAACAATAAAGAATGAATCTTGAAAATAATGCAAGAGTTAGCCTACCTTGATTGCATTGTTGTTCCCTGCACTCTGCTCCCCCTTCCAAGACAGCTTCAATATAAAGTAGGGTGTCTTTATCGGATAGTCTTGGTCTAGGATGACAGCTGCCTGCAGCCTAGCTGAGCCACGTTCTATCGTAGCCATGAAGAACACGTTGGATTCGGTCTGGAACTCCTTAAAATCCTGAGTGAATGGTAGAGTGCGAAAATCTTCGGTAGTAAGCGGCTTCCAGGAGACTAGCTTTGACGAAATCTTGGTTGGAAAGAGAGACTGGCAATCGCTGGGTACCGTGATGTTACGCCGCTCTAAAATAATTTTAAACATTTTAATGAAAATCCATCATGTGTTTGACTATTATTTGGAAATAACTTACAGTTTGTTACAGGATTGGATTTCTAAATTTCTATTAAGGTGGGCAACAAAATGACTTGCCTAATGCTGTAAGCTGTTTGTTCAAGGCCAGCCTAGCTGTAATCCTTCTCTTGAGGGCCGTGATTGTGGATTCAATGTAGCTAACACAAACAGATGAGGCTGGCTTCATCTCTCGCCGAACCCCTTCTTCTTCCAAGAAGTCAAGACCACATAGATGTTGCACCCACCTATACGGATGTCCGATCACACTGATGTATGAACTCAACGACTTTAGCCTGTAATAAATATACAAAAAGTATACAAAATCTGGTTTCATAAAAGACTGCATGCAGTGCACATCTGCTTAAAGCATTACAAAATGTTTTCTATCATCATGTGAAGACTTGTGTGTCAGGACCAAGGCGTGGCGTTGTGTTCTTCATAGAACGAACACATCAAGCCATTCAGTTAGAGCAAGTTTTAAAATTGTCACACAATAATACTATGCTAAAAATAGCTTACCTTGAATTAGCAGGTGTAATATTACACTTGAGGTCGATCAGTACAGTTGCAATTTGTAAAATGGATAAGTAACTGAAGGTAAGGGTCAATATAACATCATCTAATAAAAGAAGTATTATATAATCAATAATCATCACAATTCTTTTTGTATTATTAAATACACTCATTGGGATTCAGTTGAGTATAGTTCAGTTGTCTGGACTAGCAGTTTACTGGATTACCATTTACCTTTACATTTGATTGTCATGACAACAGCAAGTGGATGCTTCTTCAGTGTTTTTTGTCTCCTTTCTTCCATCTTGTTGCCAGCTGTTTTTCTCCTCCTCTTCTGTTGGTGAAAAAGAAAATCAAAAAAAGAAAAATTAAAAACTGTACGCAACAATTCTAACAATCTATGATTGAAAGAGGATAAGATGCTTACAAAAGGTTGGTAATCAAAAGCTTCAGACAATACCCTGTTATTGTCATATACCCCCTTATTTTCACACACCCCCTCCCACACTGTTGTATTTTGAAATAAATTATTGTTTTGTTCTTTTTCTTGTATTGGACTGCTGACTTGGTAATTTTGAAGTAAAGAGCTCACAAAACCCCAGGGATAGGCATGTGCATGCTAATGTTGATATGGTTGATTGATTATTACTTTTGGCAAACCTCTCTTCCTCCCCCGCCCCCAGACTTCTAATCTAGTATCCCAATAAATCACCTAAATAGTGGACACATGTTTTCATAATGCGCCGGTATCCACAAGGTGCGCTCACAGTACCAGAATCAAGCAAAACATAAGAAACAGAAAAGATATGAAAGAAAACAAAAACAAGAAAAAATTACTAGGAGAAAAGCTGATGTTTCTTTAATCTGGACTTGAACATGGTAATACTTTCTGCAGATTCGATTCGTGTGGGCAGTAAATACCAGACATTTGGAGCAGAGTGAAAAATGACTGATTTACCTATAGTTATCCTTGACATAGTGTTCTATTAGAATGAGGTAACAACCCTTTATGTGATTTTGTCAATTTTGTAAATTAATTCCTAAATTGATTTTTGAAAAATTACCGATTTGGAGGCTGCCTCCTCATTGTCCGAGTCACTATCGTAGTCTAATTCGGGAGTAGTGGTTTCTTGTGAAAGTGCTCCTTCTGTATCGCCCACAATCTTCAAAGATATTGATTCATCTGAAAAAAAAAAAGCTAATGATCATTATACAGTATATTTAATACACTATATTACTCAGAAAAAAAAAGGATAATACATACATCAACTTTTCTAGTAACTATTTATAAATCAATGATTTTCTTTTTCTAATTCAAACAATTTAATTCTTGTTTAATAAAATAGGAACTATGTCCATTTGTTTACATTTCTCAGCATGGATTCTTCTATGCCATTTTTGTTGACTGTGTATAAATTCTTTTTATATAGTTTCTTTTTATATAATTTAGTTCATTAGTTTCATCTAATGGTAACTAGCATCTATTCCTGCACATAGATAAAGTTCTGTTAAATGTGCCAATTGTAGACTTCTTACCGCATGCTTCATGATAAGCATTAGCCTGAACATAGAGAATATACAAAGGCCTTGGTAAGAGTTTGGCTATCCGATGTTGAGAACGAATGCATTCCAGAGGCATGGCCAGGTATTCTTGTACAGGTACTGTAGACTATAAAGCATAACTTCATTGTTATTAATAATGACAACAAACACAAAAATAATTAATAATAATAATAATAATAACAGTAACCATATCATTTCCTTATACACATTTATATCAATTGCTTTATTTATAAGGCACCGTTTTAACACTCATTGCTCCGACGGTCAATATCAACCCAAATGATGGATCTGGGCGAAGATTATTTTTATTGTTTTTTCGTATAATTTTTTTGGTTCAAACATGAGACTAAAATAAACTAAACGCCCATCAACATCAAGTTATTTCATTTATTTATGAGGGCCCCTAAATATCAGCCGACACTTAAAGGGTCACCCTCTATAAATATGGTTAAAAAAAAAACATCTTTCGATACTTCATCATCTAACATGTTTTATCACATCTTCACTGTGACCATAAACCTGACCTAAAAAAACAGATCACTCAAGAAATACAGCAAGTTTACTGTGAAGGTATTAGAGCTGAGCAGTTGGCTGAGAGGTAATGTAATTAATAGCCCTCACATTGAGAGTTAGGCAATATAAGGAACATGTATGTATCCGTACGTAAGTATCCGTTACATATTGTAGTTACTTTGGGGGGGGGGGCTGCACTGCAGCTGCCACAGGTTGCTAGCCCAGCCCACGTTTTCCAATTTCATGTTGGATAAGGATAAAATAAATTATAACATATTATTATTATATTATTCTATTATTATTATTATTATTATTATTATTATTATTATTATTATTATTATTATATTAATATTATTAAGCCAACATGAGTTCACCAATCCCATAGCATGACTGTGATTACAAACCTGTAAGATTGTATTAAGCATTGGCTGTAGACTGTCAAGGTACTCTTTTTTCTGCTCAATTTCTTTCACAATCACATTCTTTTTCTCCTGGAATTCCTTGTATTTCTCAGACAAACTAGAATGTAGGTAAATAAATGCACACAAACATCAATCTAATAAATATTATTTATCTATTTTTATTAGTAAGCTGAACCCAAAATTTGAAATCTTTATTAATTTATCCTCCATAATATAAAGTATTTATCAATTCTAATACTGAACTTTTCACATCGCATTCTTACGGCCACTATGATAGGACCTCAAGAGAGGACCCTAAAAGGTACCCTCTATGAAAAAAATATTGTAAAAAACATGTTTTTTGACAAATCAATTTTGGCAAAGTGAGAAAACAAAATTTCCTCTGATGAACTATAAAAAAAGTCAAGAAAGTATAGAAAATGTATTGCCTAAAGAATGTTGTTACCATACCTCTTTCTCTGCTCTAATTCCCAGTCTAATCGTGCTAGTCTTTGTTGATGGGAATCCGCTTTGGTAATACATGGCTTGGAGATATCTTCTGGAGCTTCCTGATAAAAATCATTCAAGTTCACTAGATCAATGTCTTCATCTGTAGATCTAAAGATGAATAAAAATGTGTCATTCATTCAAAAGAATAATATAATAAATTACAACAAAACACTTCCCATCTCAATTACAGTAAAGCTTTTATTTTTACCGTACTTCCTCAGGTACAATTTTTTGTACCAGCATTTCCTCAGGCAAAACCCCCAGGTATAATTTGAATAAGTAGCTTAGCTGACTTTTACAAGATACTGTTAGAAAAACATATCAAATATTGGCTTTGAATTAGGCATGCAGTGCTGAAAAATTGCTTTTAATTAAAAAGGGTGTACCCGTGTATAAGTCCCCCACCCCCCACCCACAAAAAAATTGGTCCAATTTTGTATTTAAGGGGGTAGGCTTATACCAGAGAAACTATGGTGACTGTCCTTTTAATATCAATGTCTTACTTGAATTCCAAACATTTAGTGACCTCCTTCTGGAGGTGCATGACCTCGTAGAGGAGGTTCTGAAGTTGAAGGTGAAAGCTATCAACTTTCTCTTTGGCTTCCTCGGTAGAATCTCTTGCCTTCTTGTTACGGATGTGTGCTAACCGATTTAGCTTCTTCAAGGCAATAAAATGTAAGACAGCCTCCATCCGTTTAGCTGTTATCTTTTCAGTTACCTGTTAAAAATGCAATAAAAAAAGTATTTTTAATGGTGTCTGTTCATGTAAAGAAAATTGTAAGAATGCAATCAAAACATTTAATTACTCATTTAAAAGCATAAAAGAGAATATCCAAATAGACATAGATTAAAACCAATCTGTTTTTTGGTTTTTTTTTTTGCTGATTAGAAGATCTTTTACTATAAACATCCTTAAATTAATTGCCAGACAGTGTAAGGGTCTATATCGAGAAAAAAAGATATCATGCATCTGATAATTGTAAGTATACTCCTTACATTTAGTATTTGTAATAAGAAATATACAGTAATTTAACAATTATTATTTCAACAGAATAACCTTTGCTTTAGACTGTTTCACCTGGATTTCTCTTACAAACAAAATATGTAATCATTTTAATTAATTAATCAATATCAATCAATAGTGACGGCATTTGTAGCGTTCAAATGGTAATTAAATTGACTATTTCTATGGTTTGGTTAAGATTTAAAGATAAAATGAGTGTTATAATTATTTCTTTTAGCAGAATTTTTAAAGATATTTACATCTGCAGCACTTCCAGTCTTCATTTCATATACGTCCTTCATAATGTTGCGTAGATCTTGGCAAGTGGACTTGAAAAATTCCAAATCTTTCTGAGAATCACGCAGTTCTACCTCCATTTCTTCACTATGTACCTGAGATTGGGTGGAAGAATAATGACTTTGAACAAATAGGCCTACAGGTTAGTTAGAGCAGTCTAGGCTACTCCAAAACTTCTTATTTATTCAGAAACCCCCCTCTCCCGTCGGCCACCAAATCTTAGCCATACCATACTGTAAAGTTTTCTAATTGCGCAGAGGATACCTAAAAAATCGGCCCAAATTTTTGCGGAAAATCCCTAGAAAATAGGTGTGCAGAATCGTAATTGCTGCATAATTGCATTGTATATTAAGATTTGGTCAAAACCTAATTTTCATCAAAAAATCTGCGCAGGAATATTCCCTTATTTTCCAAAATAGGCCTAGGCCTAGGCCTATATAGGCCTACCTACACTGACGGATTTCTAGTGAAGGTAGGCCTAGGCCCTAGGCCAAATTTCTGTGCGGACAGAGTATACTCCTCGTGCAGGCATTACACTACAGTCTGGAATTTTTGCAGGCCTTAGCTTATACAGGCCTGTCACCTAGACTAGGCTAATCCCTGCGTCTCCACCCCCCACGACCAACTACTAGCCAAGGCCTCACACTTGCCTACGCCGCCTTGCCAAGCTAGGCCTAGCCTAGTCTTCCTCTCACTCAGTCTGATAGATAGATTTATTAGTACATACAGACAGGCCTACCTAGCTTAGCCTAGCCTAGGCCCTACCTGTTGTTGGTTTTGACTATGGTCACTTGATCGTTTAATCTTCTTGGATTCCTTCGAAGAACCAGAAATGACAACAGATCGAGTACTTCCATTGCTTGACTCTACAATTCTTCTTTTTTTCTTTTCTGAAGACATGATTATTATGAAAAAACAACAGCAAACGAACAGATAACGAAAAGATAAAAACACCACAATGATGGCGCGCCGAGAGCGGCAGAATGAAAGGGCACCTCTCTGCGGTACATAATACCTATTATAGATATGGGCAACCATTAGGGCCAAATAAACCAACTTTGCCATAAGGACAAATCCATCGGACGCAAACCTAAAAAATCGTGTTTTTTTTTTCATTTTTTGTTTCTTTGACATTATTATTTTTCAAAATTATAAAGAAAATAATAGATATTTTTTTTTTTAATTCAAATTTAAGTTTGAGAGTATTGCACATCATTTCCAGCCACCGTACCTAGAGGTGACACAATCATAAATTTTCTTACTTCAGCCCCAACCATAGTGGCTGGCCTGAGGTGGTTTATAGCCTTCAATTTTTGAAAATCCCTCTCCCGGCAATGGGCCCATCTATTTCGAATTAGTAGATCCACCACTACAACGAAGTGCGTAAAATTAAACTTTCCTTTTCACTAAACTAAGGGTGCGACACAAACTGTATGTGTGTAAATAACCTGTGCTATGTTGTTTATTGTTTATATTTTCACCTACAGACTAGACACAAACTGTTCATGCTAATAAGGCCTTAAAAAATTAATTGTTTGTTTGCCCCTTCTTTTTTTTAAATTGATAAAAAGGGGCGGGTGGAAGAAGTTTTTTTTTTCTCATCAGATGGAATAAAAATAACCGACAGAGAATGGCAATATTATCTTACATTAGACAACAACTTTAGACAACAAATGTGTAGGGCATCTGGCAAAATATGAAGATAAATTCACTCACATTTTTATTTGTAAAGAAAAAAGCTAAAACAAAAAAATCTTTTTAAAGTTTTTTTTTTTTGTTTTTCCGCACCTACTTTTTTCAGTGAGTTAGGGGCGGGTGGAGGAGGGCAAACAAACAAATTTTTTGGCCTCTAACCAGGTTATTAATTAAGTTAACAAAAAAATAAATAAATTGAACGTTCAAAATGATTTAGCTAAATATATATATAAAAAAATATTTAAAATTTCGATACCTTGATAGTCAGATTTACGTGTCACTTCAAACGCGTTTTTCTCAAACGTTGTTTTGATCGAAAATGAGGTGTGTATCTTTCTTCGTGTTGTGTGGTAAAAATACTGCGCGCATAAAAAGTCTATCTATGTAATGATGGCAGTTGTCTATTTTGGCCCTACTGGCCATCCAGACCTACACACTCGTCTCTCGAGTGTGTAGGTCTGATATCTGATATCTTAGCTATATAGATGAGTGCTCTCACCACCACTATAGTATGAATGATGATGACGATAATGACGATAATGATGATGATGTATGATGATATGATGGTGATATATTTATAATTGTTATTGGCTTTTCAAGTTTGAATTCAAATTTGAAATAATCAGGAAGTTGTAATAGTGTTGTCACGATAATTACTCCCTGTTATAATGTGCGCATATATAAATAATTTCTTATACAAGTACATGTATTGTGCACTTTTTATGCATTTTTTATTTGTATTTCTCTTTACCTTGGTGGGGATATTTTTTGCAATGTTGGACACTCTACAAACTTTTATATATAAATTGAAACTACATTTTATCGCAGTCAACAATTAATATCTTTATAGGCCTTTTTTAAAATAAATAAATAAATCTAAATATATTTTAGTACCTAGTTTTATTTGTCTATTTAATTTAATTTTCAGTAAATTATTCCTTCCCACTTTCACTTTAATAATGTGTTTTGTTGGAACTTGTTTCTGGATTCAGTTCAGAGACGATCCTTTGAAACCATTTTTTTTTTTAAATTGTAGATTAACTTCTGTAGATATACAGGACTTTTTTTAATTCCTTCCTTTTTTATTTCTCAAATTTCCTGTTGTTTACTAATCCTTTGTATTTTTCTTTCCTGATTTGTCTTTTGTATTGGTAGTTTAAGTAGTTTATTTGATTTCTCAATTAGTTTTTTCTTTTAGCCAATTTAAATTTTATGTTTATACTATCTGTTATATTTCCAAAGACTGGGTTGGTAGGCTTTTGAGCTTGAGTGTTCATCACTATTATCAATCCTAGCCAACTTAGGTAATATTGTAAAATTTGTTGCTTGTCCAATTTTCATTGTTTTTGTAAAGTATATTTTTGGCTGAATAAGAATAAATGAATGAATAAATTGAAATTGAATTGAAATTGAATTATATAAAATTTAGTTAAATAATAGTTTTTTTAACATACCTGTAACTTCAAAGCAAGTACAGTATCCGTATTGCATTGATCTGAGGAGGTTGGAGAATCACTTGATAGTTAATACGGTTCCGATTTGACAATCCCGTGTACCTCTTAAAGTTTTTGTTTGTGTAATAGACGAAATAAATGAATGAATGAAATAAAATCAATACTGCCCTCACAAGGTGGTTGAGAATCACAACAGACCACACGAAGACAAGAATCCCGTCAGAAAACTTTTGGTATTTTGCATTTTGTTATGTCTTTTTACATTGAAAAGCTGTAGGGCCCTAATGCTATCTAAATCACCCTGGACATTCGAATAAAGGAGAAACTTCAAAGCCTTTTCGATCCAGTTTGTCTTAGTACTGAATTTTGGTTATTTAAATTGTAGCTGGGCCTGCCGATGTAGGCTAGGGCCGGGCCTTGTGTTGTTTTGTTTGTAGGCTAGTTTTCTGTCCTGCTGTATGTAGTCCTACCTCTGCATAGTAAAGGAAGGTGCGAGCTTTTATTTTTGGACCAGGCCGGGAGTAAGGGAAGGCACGTTTCAAGATTTATTCAAGAATGGCACCAATCTTTCAAACTTCTAAAGAGCAAGAGATAGAGAAGAAATTGTCGAAATTGTACAACAAATGCAGGGAACAAGGACTCTCAGATGAAGAGATCTTGGACGTTTCAGCACCGCTACTCAAATTCATTAAAACATCAGAGCAAAAACAAACCAGAAAAAAGCAAACACGGTTTTTGCTTTGTATTGCATTTGTTATTGGCACCATAGCAATAATCTATCAATATGATCCTGCTTACAGAATGCTCTGTGTTGTTGGACGACTCTTTTCAATACAGGTAAGAAGAGCTAACTAAGACCACAAGAATGAAATTTATAGGATTTCAGTTACAGGATTATAAAAAGTAAATTTATAATAAAATAAACTGAAGTTTATATACAGTATATAATTATTGATAAATAAAACAATTCAGCACTTCACTTGCAACTTGCAGTTAAGTCGGGTACTAAAGGCTATTCACACACATTCAATATGCTAAAGTTTGAGCCGCAGAATAAAAGACATTTTTTTATTAATTATACGTTTATATTTAAAATTGGTTAATTTTTGCTCTATTTTTTTACATTTTCGATGTTTGCATATTTTTTTTGTCGTATGACATCATTAAGCTTGGCTGTGACAGTGTGCGGACATGTTTTTATTGAGCTCCTCAGTTTTGCTGTTTTAATTCCGTGTCGTGATATGTTCTCAATCAAGTTTTGATGTTTGAATTTGATCTCTGGTTTCCTGGTTTTTCCTGTGAATCGTTTTTATTCTTTCTTATTATTATTGAGGCCCTGTTTCATTAGTTTTTTCCTGTTTCTTGTGGATGTTGCTGCGACTTTGAAGCCAACGGAATTCCAGGTATTTGTATTTTGCATTTCGCGCCATACAAGCCGGTACAGGCTAGGAGTGGAGCTGTAGCTTTCATCGAGCTTCGTTTCTTTGTCTTTTACGTTCCTGCCCTTTGATGTTAATCTGATTTAACTTTGATGTTCGTGATCTGGTATGTACTTTTTCTTGTATCCGTGAAATAAATTTTTGGTGTGTTTTAAGCAACTGTTGACTGATTCGTGAATCTGTCTTTCCTGATTTTTTTTTATGATTGCGACATCTTTGTTAGCTGAACTGATTTGAATTACGTGCCATACTAGTGATAGCCTTTTTGTATACCAGGATGGCAATTGGTTTGTTACGTTTTTGTTACTGAAAGCTTCATTTATTGAAGATGAGGACACCACACCGGACTTTGATGTAATGAATTACATTGTAAATTGCAGACCAAGCAAGTCATTTAAACAAGGACAAGCAAAGCTTTATTGTTTATTTGTATCGCAACGCCTACAAGACAACAAATATTTAAAAAAAACAAAAATGCTTCACTCCCAAATCTCAAGCCGATTCTTTAATTTTAATTATTGGGCTCATACTTTCAGGAGATATTCATCCCTGCCCTGGACCTGTCTCTTATACACATCTAGATGTGTATAAGAGACAGAGTTTAAGTAGTTTATTTGATTTCTCAATTAGTTTTTTCTTTTAGCCAATTTAAATTTTATGTTTATACTATCTGTTATATTTCCAAAGACTGGGTTGGTAGGCTTTTGAACTTGAGTGTTCATCACTATTATCAATCCTAGCCAACTTAGGTAATATTGTTAATACTAGATTTTCGACTTCTAGAATGACAATTTATAAACAAAAATCTGGTACACATAGTAGACTCTCATTCATCGATACCGCAATCGATGAATGGAATAAATTACCTTATAATGTTCAAAATTCACAATCCATATACACTTTTAAAAAACTCATAAAAAGCCATTATTTATCTGAACTTTATTATACATAGCTTTATTTATATGATGTCTTTTTTTGATTATTGACTTTGTTGTTTTGATTATGTATTATTCTGTAATTTAAGTATTCTCATTTAGGGACCACAGTGGAAATAAGTTGCTTTTTTGTACTTTTCTGTGTTTTTATCCTTGAATATATTTTACTTATAATTACTTCAGAATGAATAAATAAAAAAAAAAGTATGCATTGGAATGGTTACACATTAAATATGCTAAAGTTTGAGCAGAATAATTTTTTTATGTTATTTTAAAAATTGGTTACTTTTTGCTCTATTTTTTTACATTTTCAATGTTTGCATTTTTTTTGTATCTGTATGCATTGGAATGGTTACACTCAGAATTTCCTTTTTTTGACAATTTAAATACTGTAATCTTGAATCTTGAATCTTTTGTTGCTTATGATTAGAGATCTTGACAAACTTTACATTAAGTCTATCTAATTTAATTTTTTACAGACTTTAGCTTTCTATGATTGGACGGACATATATTTTTTAGACTGTGCACTAATTAATCCCTATTATGTCAAAGATGGACTCACTGCCGAAGATTGTGAGGTAAGTAACCATCATTCAAACAAATGTTTTGCATTTTTCAGTAAACTATAATAAGTGCATGTATTCAAAATTCAAGTCTTTGTTATTTGTAACAGATACTGTATATGTTGTTATTTTCGCGTACAGAATTTTTCGCGATTTCCAACTTTCTTGACATTTTCGCGTGTTGGTATTTTCGCGGACGCCATTTTAACAAAATGTTACATTTGAGGCCTAATGTACTGTACTGTAGTGTAGCTACTATCACGATCTTTTTTGTTGTACGGAAGGCTTAAAAACGATGCGTAGGCTGCCTTTTTTAAGTTGGCAAAGTCTAGGCACAGTACTAGTAGTAGTAGGGCATAGTAGTACTGTCTCTAGTAGGGCTTAGTAGTTATTTTTGTAGGCCTACAGGTACTGTACAGTCGGTAAAGGAATTGTTTTTTCCAGGTCTCAAACTACGCCGGCGCTGAACGTGCTAAATGCGGCGCGGCGTAATTCATCACGCGCTATTCCAACTAGATTTCCGACCTATAACAGGGTTTCCCCTTTCATTCGGTTTGTTGTTTACTGTACTTCCTGTAATTTGAAATTTGTGGTCATTTTCGCAAGTGGTGAAATTCGCGGTAAGCGCTACATTTGCGAAATTCGCGAAAATTAAACCCTCACATAAATAACAACTTATACAGTAATTTGTAGTGTACTATAAAAGTGTCCTTCATTGAAACCTTTTAGTTATTTTACAATATTTATTTTCATGAATTGACATTAAGTACATTAACCGATCCAGATATGTTGACTGTGTCTATGTTCTCCATGTGTAGATGTGCCAAGATTTGGATTTTATTGAAGATGTAGACAATCTTGATCCTAAAGATATGACAGAATATTTATTTGACCACGTTCCAGTAGTCGTGACAGATGCCATACATGAGTGGAGGGCTAGCAAAGAGTTCAATTTAGAGTTTATTAAAAAGGTAACTTAAAATGTTTTTTTTTCATATTACGTTGTATGTGATGCTTTAGTGTATGCACCACAAACGTAGGTATGTAACTTAAGCTAGATTATATGAATATAACAATTGTTATATCTGTTAAATTTCTACTGTTAATGTTTGCAAAAAACATTATAACCATATTTAATGAGATGAGCTCTCTATTAGTAAAAAACTGGTATTAGGGGTGCTCTTTTCTTAACCTAAAGCTGCCCTCCTGTAGCTACCATATCAATGTATCTGGTTAGCCATCATGTCTCCTACCAATAAATGACATGATTTTACTAAATTTTCCTTGAGGACAATTGGAATGCACATGTATATCTTGTATACTTTATTCTTTGTTGAAGTTATATAAAGAAGAAGATGTTCTAGCAATGTCAACTGTTTGTTCCTTAGTCAGCGAATCAGAAGAGGATTTCCATTCGTTAATAGAAGGGCTAGGGGGCACAATTCCAACCTGGAACCTCCGATGGTAAGTACGTTTCTAGGCTGGTCTAAACCACTAACCTATTCAACTCCACTCCACTCTTTAACATTGCTAACGTTATATCCAATATGGTGATATATTTCATTTGTTTTTCCATTATGTGAAGTGCCGAGGGCACTACAAGCAAAATTCCTGTAACACATGTATGTACTAAATTTCCCATTAAAATTCAAATAGATAAATGGCAAGGCAACACATGTAATAGGCTACACTTTTAATGTCATCATCCTGCATTTCAAATTCAATCCAGTAATTTCAGGACTTTTTTGCTTAGAAACCTCATTAACTGTATTACAATTTCCATTGCCTAAGGAAAAATCGGATTCTGAAATTTATCATTTTGTGCGATGTGCAGCAACAGCTAAATATATCACTTTATTCATTTAAAAATAATGTACTGTCTGCCAAAATATATTGGGAAAACCTCAAAAATTTCAATTAAAATGCTGAATAGCTCCTTAAAAATAATCAAGTAAGCTATTAACTTCCAACCAGAAACAGATCATGAAAGTTAATTTTTGCTGATTTACAGATCCAGTGCTGTTTTAATCTAATCCGAAAATGGATTCCACACTTGATTAGTGATTTTTTTTTCCTGCTGCTGGAGAGCGTGGCCTTTTCGGCACTCTGCTGGACCCGTCACTCAGTTTATTCGTCACTCAGTTTTCTTTACACTTTGTACTGTAACTTTCTTTGCATCGTGAATAGTAGACTTGCCACAAGTCTCTCATTTATTGGTTTTTCCTGTGTTAGAAACTTTCGAAGAGCGTCATCAGCGTCTGGTTATATCGCAAAAATTTTTATGTTGTTGAATTTGGATCAACTGATTAACACATTCGCTCCCAGGGATGTGAGTTCACGCCTGAAAGGGTTCAGTCATGTTGCCAGGACGCAAGTTCATGTCCACACCTGTGTAGACATTATCGTATTGCACATAAACTCGCTGGGAGTGGTTCCAGAATGTGAACTTTCACCCTGGAGGTTCAGGGTAGAACCCAGAAGTAACGATCTAAAATTATCTGTATGTTTGTGTTTCATTATATTTGATGGGAATCAAAGATCTTATAATTGCAAGATAGCATTCTCCGCGATTTCTGCATGCAAATTCTGTAACGCAGTGTAGGGCGCCCTCATGCGAAAATGATTACTTTTCAATTTTGACATCAAAGGTCGTTAACTAAACATACTGTAGCACATCTGTGTTCAAATTCTATAACAACCATGGTAACAACTAGGATGCCCACTCTCAAAAATGATTACATTTTATGCTTCTTTTTACTGAGCATCGACGCTTCTATTTATCACGCTTAAATTGTGGAGAACGTTATCTTGTTGTTATAAGAGCTTTGATAGCAATGATTTTCATTACGGTAGTGCCCTTTATGCCTTGCCATATGGGATGAATTTGGAAAAAAGGCTTTTGGCGGTCAACATTTTATTGCTAATTTTTTCAATTTTTTTTTTTTTTTGTGTAATAGGAGCAATTGTGAAGTCCAAGCAAATAAAGTCTTGCGTCGTTACTTCCACCGTCCCTATTTCCTACCGGACATGGTGGAAGTGTTAGGATCCTGGGTATTCATGGCCTCTGGAACCAGGCGGGACCCAGAGAGGGCCAAGAAGGAGCAGATACATGAAAAGAAAGGGGAAAAACGATATTTTAGCACCACTGGATGGAAAGTGAGTAAATTTGAATATTAATGCTATAATTTAGTTTATAGATAAAATAAATTGTTTAAAGATTTAGACTTTAATTCCGTTGCAATTGTGCTGATTTTTTTTTTATCTTAAAGGAGAAGTTCACCAATTTTAACATACTCAGTTACATAATATCCCATTTTTGAAATTACAAATCTTGAAAGCGTTCGTTACGTAGACGCTCTCTACTAGATTTGTGATGATGTTGCAGATGCATCATTCATCCAGTTTTAGCAACAGGCCATTGTAATGCGCCTGTTTAGGATGATCCCTAGATGAGTTGTTCATATTATTACTATCCTTGTATTCATTATAAACTAATATTGAATGGCTTAGGTAGAGGAGGAAGACAAAAAAGTATTGTAAACCTAAATTAAAAAGGCATTAAACATGGAAAGTGAAGAAAAAGCTAGAAAAATACAAGCCTACTGTAGGCCACCTACATAATGGCTATGTATAGTTTAGCCAGTAGTACAGTACTGTAGATTACAATGGCCTGTCGCTAAACCAGGATGGAGCGGTGCACATGCTATGTCATCCAAAATCTACTTGAGAACAAGATTTGTAATTTCAAAAATGGGATATTATTAAACTCAGTATGCTAAATCATAAAATTGTATAAAATTCTCCTTTAAGACCTTCTCCTTTAAGACCTGAAGATGCCAAATGATTTTACCTTGTAGATTGCTTTGGATTATTGATGTGGAAATTGACAAGCATACAGTTAGATGTATAGTTTGATTATGTGTACTTAATGCAGAGATAATTGTGGAACTAATTACTGTGACAATTTGTTATAGTGTAGTGTTTCATAAAGATGCTGAAAATGGGACATGGAAAATTGAGATGTTAAAAATATGTCTTGGAACAAAGCCAGGAGAAATCGGATTAGGAATCCATTAGTACTAAAAACACATATTGACTGAGTGAATGTCTAAAGATTTCTTTCCTTATTTTTCTTCTTTTTTGTTTTTATTTCCTTCACATTCAGCAGCAAGTAAACTCCTAATGATGTTTTATAAACCGAGTCTCTTTTGAGGCCTAGAAAGTGGAGTTGTTTAGTCATAAGAAAAAGTCCTACTATGACAGAAATTGAAACCAGAACCCTGGAATTAGAATAATATTAATAATAATAATGTTTGATGTAGAGCGCATATTGTGGAGACCTCTGGGAAATTAACAGTATTACCCCTAGTCATTGGATCAAGCATATATGGAACACATACTCAGCTCCCTGGGGAGAATTCCATAAGGCAAGCATCTTCTTAACCACTAAGCTATTCAACTCCACTTCTCATTATTAAATTGTTCTCAAATTAAACAGGGTATATTGAAGGATCAACTGTTCTTTGTGAAATTGAATTAAGATTGTTATCATCAGTTGAGTGAAAGAAAATTATTATTTAATATCTGCTTTATTGAATTGTTCTTTAATTTGACTGAGTTTGTACTACAGTATTTTATAACCTGAGATTTAAATTAGTTACAGAGTACTTCGTATTAAACACATGATTTCACATCATTGCTAATAATTAATGAGTTTATTATTGACCTGATCACAAGCTAAGTCCATTTCTGGCACAAATAATGTCATTCTAAAGAGCAAGGAAGTTTGTGTATTCATCCAAAATAAGATAAATCTTTTTTTTTTTTTTTCTATTTTGAATGATGATCTTTCTGAAACTTTAAAGCAAGGGTATTATTTAATTCATTCAATTGGAGAGCATATTAACAAACTATGCCAATCATGTTAAAGGTAATATCTTTACACTCAGGAGGTCAGTGCAAAAGCGAATGTGGTTCAAATAAATGTCATTGGCCTCTGTCAATGCGCATATGGGGCCCATTACCGAGAAAAGGCAATTGATGATGATAATAATAGTTGATGCATTTTCTACCATCAAATCAAGACAAACAAGGCTTTATTATTCTGTATAGCAAATCACAGATAATGGTTAATAGATTAATATGATAATTAATAACAATATCATTATGCAAGCTTTACTATTACACTGGCAGCCAGAAAATTGAGAAAAATTTATAATCACAAAGCTTATCAACTAAGACACAATTAAAAAAATAAGTTTATTTATGTGATGATATACTGCAATCTTTTTTTTATAATTTGCAAGCGGAAATGTACGTGATGTAGTGTAGTTCAATTTATATAGTGCTTTACACCAAAGTCTCAAAGTGCTTGAGGTGTGGATTAGCTTATACGATAACTTGCTCAGAGAAGGGTCTCTATCGGGTAAACCGGTACAGATATCACTCTTCTGTCCTCAACAGGGGCTGTATGAATCAATTCACTGGGGTAACCCCCTACTTATCTCAGAAGATGACAGTACTTGGTTCTTTAAAGTGCATGCGAGTCAAATTGTGTACACTGGGCCTATGGTTTATTATAGTCTTCATCCGAGAAGACTTGATCCACCACCAGAACCATAGGAAAGCGCCGATATTATGGTTGTACGTTGTGGCGCCCCTGCCTTAAGCACTCGGCCATTCAACTCACCATCTTTGGGATGGTCTCAAAGAATTTCCTCTCAGAACAGATCATTTTTTTGATGTAGGAATGGTTATTTGACATCCATTAATTGGCCTCGTTTTATATTTTGTGTTAAAAGACTAACATTATTATTATTATTTAAATAATCAATTTTGTAATATTTTATTAATCAAAAAGTCAAGCAATTCATTATCATTTTCGGAATTTTCAAGTTTATGTGGCAGCATTTCCTGAACACCAAATATAACTTGTATTTTAACTTGACTGAAATTTCATTTGCAAGGGTCGAAGTCTTGGATGTTGTGGGAGCCTCCCGGAAATCAAGAGAGTCTCCTACACTTCAGCATGCAAGCATATCCAACTAATTAATAATGGTTTTACATGCTTTTACTATTGTATTGTCATTTGTCACCCCTCCACCTGCACCATGCGTGTCATCACACATGGCAGAATACAGATTTAGATGTGTTGAGAAACCTCATTAAACCAGATCTCTGGAAGTGGCTTCTCCCAACTTAGGCCAGCAGATTAGAGGCTATTTTGGGGTGCAGGTGGCAATGGAAGTACTACCGGCTAATTTTGATATTTTCTGAAAATATAGGTCTTGAGAAGTTCAGAACTCAAAATTACCCAAAATCCCTTTGGGGGAACAACTCCAAATTACGCATTCAAAATGGCC
>NW_022757233.1:486254-488893 GCF_011630105.1 Anneissia japonica
AGACGACTGGCAAGCCACGACTATCAAACTAACCAATGAAAAGGGCTAACTTTTATAGCAGACGAAATTTTAGAGATCCGGTAACGCGGATGAATATTAAGCTGCCGTCTGTGGTTTAAAAATGTATTTCCTCATAATTCATAATAGACCATCATTCCCTTAATTAATTTTCTATAATAATAACTATATTAGTTGTTAAAATATTACAATAGAGAATTTGAACAGACACTGAAAATTTGCTTTCTTTGGAGAACTATTATAGTTGAGCCCGAGCGAGGGCGGCGCCATCTTTGTTGTTGTTGTTGTAAAGCTACGTGATCGCAACGCGAGGGGATTTCGTACAAATCAGGAACTATCGCATGTGGCCAGCAAAACATGTTAATTTCTCCTTCCAGAAGCTAAACTTGGTGTCTCTTTTGTTTAACACACCGAAGATATATCAAACCTGCGTATATAATCGTTTTTATTCGTTTCACTTTATCGTGAGTTACAAAAAACACGTTTTTAGTGGGGTAAATATTTCAAGTCGGCGATTTAGCCTGACCCTAGGCTGACTAAAAAAATCGGCCTGCGGAGGTATCATTCTAGATTTAGTCGAGGTTCACGTCATTTCGTCGTAGTGCTAGTCGAAGTTCGTTTTAAGAATACGAAATGACGTAATTTTAAAGTTTTAGCTCGAACTACGACTAAAGTTCGTTTTAAGAATACCGGGGTAATAGTGTAATAAAATACAAGGTCATCACCATAGCAACCGTTGCTATGCAAATTAAAATTTTCTAATTTTTCATAAAATAAGTATATAATGAAGACCTAAATTTTAGTAATAAATAAACTATTATAGGATTTATGAAAAATGCTTGAAATGAATGAAATGTTATTGTCTACTGGGTTCGACAATGTTATTGTCTTTTCAAATAGTAGTTGGTCTATCAATGCTTTTAATTAAGGTTTTTGTAAATTTCATTAATAAAAATATAAACTAATATATAGGCCTAATATGGAATTTTATGCTAAAGGAGAATGTTTATTCACAATAACCATGCAAAGTCAACAAAATTATCTTCTCTCATAAATCAAGAAAAACATTTAACTTTTATATAAGCAGACTGCTAGTGCTCATTTACGTTACAGAAAACGACATGTAGATATTTTTTAAAAGGTCATAGGCTTATATATGGTATCAACGGCGGCGGAAGCGGGTGTGGGGGGCACCCACTTTTTATGCTGGGGGACTCCCCCCACTTTTTCTGCTGCGGGGCCTCCCCCACTTTTTATGACTGTTCCCAGCACCAGTGACAAACATTTTACGAACGCTAAAATGTCATTATTATTATTATTATTATTATTATTATTATTATTATTATTATTATCATTATTATTATTATTATTAATATTATTATTGTTATCGTTATTATTATTATTATTATTATTTGGTGCGTACGTTAGACAACTTGTTTATTTGTTATTATCATTATTATAATTATAAATTTTTTTTTCATTTTCTAACGAGCATTACAAGTTCCCTTTTTGAGTTGAGTAACCAAATGTTGATTGATGTCTGTATACGCGCGTCTGTAATGTTTCCTTGAATCCCACCCTCAAGCATGAAGAAAAAATCGCTTGCCTTCGTGAATTCTGTACTTAGGAATAAAGGGGAAGGTAGGCACTCTTAATGGAGCGACGCTCTAGTTCCCTTTATGCTAACCACGAAGATGTATAGTAAGTGTAACTGATTGGCTTACAGTAAACCTTCAAACTAGAGGAATACAACCTGTCTCTTATACACATCTAAAGATAATTAATTAGGCCATTTTAAAAAATAAAGTTCTCTGAAGGTTAACTACAGAATTTACGCTGTAGTTAATGTGTTATAGGTTGTAACAACTGTATTGAGTAAAAAAATCTTTCGAATAAAAATATCTTTCGCTTGATATTAGGAATTTGTGATACAAAATGATAGGCTATTTCAAGTGTTATATTGTCAGCACGGGCCTTGAACCTCCTAATTTTTTCAAAATTATTTTTAAAAAATTGGAGAAAACAGACAAAATTGTATTCAACTTTTAATCTGAGAGTGCCATTTCCGGCCATCTGGAGGTTCCATAATCATAATTTTTCTTACCTCAGCCCCAAAAGTTGTGCGGATTAGGTGGGTGGACATTTTATTTGCGCAAACCCTGCCTGGGTCCCCTCTATTTCGACTTCCACCTGCCACAGTTGGAGTATCATCTGTCTCTTATACACATCTAGATGTGTATAAGAGACAGAAAAGTGAAGTTGTAGTCGGGGAACCCATATCAAGGATAACCCTTATGATAAATAATTCATTGAGATCGTGGAAGCAATCTCGACTTCGACTTTGTTCTGAAATCTGTGATGCATTCAAGGGCGGGGGATAAATTGTTCAATTTTTTTTTTAATGGAGATATAACGAAAATTATATTCAAATTTAAGTTTAAGAGTGAAATTTCCCGCAATCTAGAGGTGCCATAATCACAAATTTTCGCACCTTCTATCTGTGAAAGTACCCTCCCTGGACCCTTCTATTTCGAATTCCTGGATCCGCCACTGGAAATTACAACAAATATGTCATATTACAGTAGCTTAATAATGCCAGTGTGAACATACTGGACGTAGGT
>NW_022757233.1:489332-518081 GCF_011630105.1 Anneissia japonica
CCTTGATGGTGGTCCACCACCTCTGTCCCACCATGGTTGCAGCTGTTATAAAAAAATGCACTTTTAAAGTTAAAGCATTAAGTAAAAACTGCAGTGGTCTCCTACAAAATAATTGACTTTTTTTACAATCGGGATCCTATTTCTCCTGGCAGTGCCGAATTAAAAAAAATAGAGAAAAAAAGGAAATTATAATAAATTTAAGTCTGGGAGTGCTATTTCTGGGCATCAAGAGCTGTCTCTTATACACATCTAGATGTGTATAAGAGACAGATAATTTAAAGCAGAAAAATGGCGGCCATTTTGAATGCGTAATTTGGAGGTGTTCCCCCAAAGGGATTTTGGGTAATTTTGAGTTCTGAACTTCTCAAGACCTATATTTTCAGAAAATATCAAAATTAGCCGGTAGTACTTCCATTGCCACATCGACGATTTTTAGAGGACTTTTTGACCATAATCTGCTCGCCTAACTTGGGACCCCTGCATTTGGTAGTAAAATGTATTTTAAACATGTTTGTTTAATACCTTGAAAGTACTTTCAGTAGTAAAGTGGTTGTAAAGCAGTTTATTCATTAACTTGTCATCAAGTTAATGAATAAACAATGTAGTATGCCATCAATGATTCTGGTGCTAGAAAATAAAAAATGTTGTAGAATTCGCCTTCTGGATCCCTGACAACTCATGAATACATAATTATAAAGATTGTCTCATGACTTGTCAAAATTTTTGGGCGGTTCACGTTTAATTTAACCATAATTCATGCCTGTTGAAAATAATGTAGTCTCAATACCGTTACTGGCTATAGGGCTTTCATCATCATTTAAATTTACAGGCACACTTTATAATGGTTTAAGTACAGTTAGTGAAAGAACCAGTTAAAGAAAACATGGTGAATCCATTGTGTCATGAAGATAAGATTGCAAATTTGCTTTCTATCTATCATATGTTTCTCGTTACAATAGTTTCTCATCCAGATATGAATGGGCGGTGAAATTAAATACAATTTGTTTTCACCTCTGTTTCCCTCAGGAAAGCTGATTCATTCAATAAGTTGTTTTAGTGATAAAGTAGTTGGCAATGAAACAATTGATTCTGTTTCTTTTGTTTCTAAATTGTTTGCATCAGGAATTCAAGAGGAATAATAAAATGCAGTGGATGGCACAGATCAAAGGACAATATGCTATCTCATTGACGCCATTAGCACCATGCAATGAAACATGTCAACAATTCAGTTTTGAACTCAATCCTGGAGAAATTTGTGAGTTATTATTATTTATTAGTTCTTTAATGCTGTCTTTATAAATCAGAAAATCCTGAAGTAGCCAATTAAAGCCATCAGTGTTACCTGAAATTCCCCAACAGTGGTGGGTGTCCATGGTCCCCTATAGGCGGTCCACGGCCCCTCTCCCAAGGAAAGTCCAAGTGTCCTTGATGGTGGTCCACCACCTCTGTCCCACCATGGTTGCAGCTGTTATAAAAAAAATGCACTTTTAAAGTTAAAGCATTAAGTAAAAACTGCAGTGGTCTCCTACAAAATAATTGACTTTTTTTACAATCGGGATCCTATTTCTCCTGGCAGTGCCGAATTAAAAAAAATAGAGAAAAAAAGGAAATTATAATAAATTTAAGTCTGGGAGTGCTATTTCTGGGCATCAAGAGATGCCATAATCATAACATTTTCTTAACTTAGCCCCTCCATTTTGAATTAGTGGATCCGCCACTTCCTAGATCACTGCTGGTGCTGCCACTGATTAAAATATTGAATTACTCATTTTAAAGAAGGGTCAAATGAACTGTCAACTTCAAAAGACACAGATTAAAACACAGTTTAACTGAAAATTCCTATATTATAGTACAGAATTGTCCTGTAGCTAATTTTCAGGATCTATGCAAAGATATGTGAACACTTTGCATATGTGTTTTGTACCTGTTTTGACTTGACTGTATTTATTTTATGGCTAAAATTTGAATTTAAAAAAAAAAGTATTTATGCATCTGTAAATTGAACAATAACTAAAAAATATATTCAAATATTTAATTTAGTTACTTAAAAAACAGACAGTACAGTTGATGACATCATTGTTTTTGAGCTTGTCATCCTGTGCGTCTACTCATCTTCGGCCCGAGGCCGAAGCAGCACTTTAGAACTTACTGCATACATGACTACGACACAAAGACGCAAAACAGCTGCTTCAAGCTATCAGACGAAAATTTTATGATCCAATACAAATATATAATTACTAGCGATATATTAAACTTATTTTGTCCACACTAGAGCTGAAATTAAATGAATGCATACAGTATTTTGAAACAGGTGATGACTAACAGTTAATGATGAAGTAAAGTTCTAAATGGGTTTATTGAATAAATTTTTGTCTTCACAGCAGTTATGGTTGGTGTGCGAATTCAAATTGAACATTTTGTTAATTGTGATGGGTTTTTTTTGTCTCCTTTTCTAGTGGTCTTCACTCCTAAGATGTGGTCTTTTGAGTATATGCCATACGGAGAAGCGGATGCCATAGCTCTGGCTTCAATGGGAGACTGGGAATAATGCTAACGGTAATTGATACCAAATCATGCATACTATATATTGAACAAACTAAGGTGCTTTAAAAACCAGGGAGGGGGAGGGGAGTACATATAAATTTGGAAAAAATTGTTGTGCCTCCAACGGTGAAAATTGTATTTTTAAAATGCCTTCAGACAACCTTTGCACACAAATTTTTAACCCAAAAAAGCAGTTGTATTGAGGGGGAAAAAAGTGTGCACTGAATGTATGTATAGATAAATTTTTTTTTTTCTTCATGTAGGGCGCTAATTGGCCAAAAGTAAAATTTTATTTTTATTTGAAATCATCAATATATTTGCAGTCGGCGGGTTCGCCAAACAAGGTATAAAAAAAGTCTTGCCCAGTCTACAAAATTCAAATTTTTGAAGCATAATTATGCTTTTAAAAATATGGAACATTTTATGCTGATGAACAAAAACAAGAATATTCTATTTTCAGAATGTCTTCCATATAAACCATAAAGCTATCTTTAATTTTTATTTTACCAATACATTTTACATTAAGTACTATGAAATACACTTTAAGGGGATGGTAGCGTGCATATAATAGTAATAGGTGAGAACCCAGGTAGCTATAGAGTACTGCACCAATTTCTAATATTTTATGCCTTATACTTTATAGAGTTGCGTCAGTAAGAAATCTAAGCTTTCTTCTTAAATGAAATAAAAGTACCATTTAGTAAAAAGTAATAGGTGAGAACCCAGGTAGCTATAGAGTCCTGCACCAATTTCTAATATTTTATGCCTTATACTTTATAGAGTAATGTACCATTAAATTCATAGCATAGGTAATAAATTTTATATAAGAAAATTTGTACTATTTTCATTTTTTTTAAATCAATTATTAATCTACATTATCTCAGGCTAACACCATTAATTATGCAAGTCTGAGTTCGTATATTCTGGCAAGCAAAAAGTATCTCATTAAAATTCATTACTGTCAATTTTGAATTGATAACATTCCTTGAAGTAATTTTTTCCTAAAATGTACTTGAATTACAGTATTGCATAGTCAGCCTTGTTTAATGTAAATATTTTCCCTGATATTTCATATAATTATATATATTCAAGATATATACTAATTAAAAATATATTTTTCTTACCTTACAATCGCTACATGTATTGCCGACAGCATAAAGTGATTCTTTGTCGGTCGAATTGAGGAACCTTTCCAAGTGCGTCAGGGACTGCTACGCAGTACGATTGCACTGAAAACACTGTAGCAGTAACAGTGTAGCGATCTTAAGGAAACCAGGCCTAATACTATAAATACTAGCATTATATGCTCTCAATATATATATATAAAGATTTAATGAACAGTGCATAATACCTCATAAAGAGCTTTATAATCAAATCACATTTCCATTAACATAAATTTCTCTTTTGTAATATTTAGTTCTTATATTTTATAAGTCGTAACATGTACAACTTTATTGTACCATTAACTTGTATATTCTTTGTCTGTTCTTAAAAAAAACTACTTTTTTTACCATTAACTTGTATATTATTTGTGTCTGTTCATGAAAAAAACATGCTTTTTAATCGTTTGAAGTTTGTTGTTAAGCACTGTGCTATACTACACTAAACTGTATGTGGCAGAGACAATGTATAGAATTCACACAAGTAATATACAAAGGGCAGCTTTGTTCAGTTGTTTTGAATATTTATTAAGCTAATAAAACGTTATGCTATTTTTGAATCATTGTCTTGCATATGGAGGATTTCTGTTATGATGTTGACTATCATCCACATATACTATACTTGTATTACTTTGATAAAAGTGTGAGCCTATAGGGTAATGTCAGCGGGGGAGCAGGGATCAAAAATTAAAAATTGTCTATCCCAAATATTGTGGTCTAACAGCACAATTTGGGACATAATAAGCCATAAAAGCTCTACCTGTAAACCCTACCAGATATTTGTTATTACGGGATCCCAACTGAGGCTCTATTCGGCCAATTGGTTCGGACCCACTGTCTGCGAATTTCTGGAGCCACCACTGGTTGGAAGTAAGGGTTTCTAAATTCAGAGAAGCTGCTGTTGGGAAATCTGGTTTAATGATTTTCCGTAACACATCTAATATTTTGGTGGCACCGGAGCCATCTGAGAATTTATAATACAGTAGTAAAAATATGCAAACATCATGGATTTGTGGAGATGGCCAAGTTACAGGAAGATTTGTGCATGCTTGTGGGAGTACAGAGGATGATACCAATTTCCGGGAGACTACACAGGAGACCTGTACCTGTACAAGAAAATTTCTACCTTGGTGATTTCTCTATTAGTTGCCTCCTAGCCTCGTATAGTATAATACTTGCTGCATGTGCAGAGTTTAAACTATTCATTCCATTTGACATTGGAATGAAGACTTTACTTCCATCACTTTTTTCACAAAGTTCAACGGCTTCAAGACTTAAGCCATGGCTTTCACCTCCTATAACAAGAGCACAGGGATTTGTCCAGTCTAATTGAAAATATGCTTCAACAGCAATTATTGGTAAAACAGCAGCTAAATTCTGCATCAAAATTTTATCCGATTTTTTTTCTAAAACCACTGGGCCTTTTCTCTGTATATACGATTCATAGTCCCTTTGTTCTCTCTCCGTGAAATTCCCATCTGCTACGTGCACTTGCGCTATTTTGTAACTGTCCAAGTACAAGTGCATTTCTTTCCAGCTGATGTTTGATTGGATTGAAATTCGAAAGTGTGCACCACAACCAGCACGGAGGACCTTTGGTTCCCAGGTATCAACACAACCTGAATGAAAATAAAGCAGTAAAATATAGTTGGCCGGACCCCACAGTGGCGTATCTATGAGTATTAAAATTGGGGGTGGGGGGTCTGATAGGGGCATGACAGTGGAGTGAGAAAGCTTGATGATTAAGTGGTGCTAGCTGGCAAGAAAGGTGATTTTTACCTGCTTGAGCCTACTTTTTTTTTCTTTGAAAATTCCCAGTGAGGGTTAGGGTGACTGGGGCTACCTGTAGATATGCTACTGGAGTGCTGGCTGATAATTTATACAATGTCAGCTAAAAAGTAAGTTTATAGCTTATTTAGTTATTAACTATGAATTGAAAATCAAAACAAGAAAATATTTTTCTCTTGATTAAACCTTTCTTATAAGCTGATAAATTTATTCAACATAATATTTAGCTTGCTATTAAGTTGTACATTACTATTTTGTAGAAATCCATTGTATTATACCACAAACCTTTCGTGACAAGAACATTGCGGCAGTTAACAGCAGCAGCAGACCTCAGTAGTGCCCCTAAGTTTCCAGGTTCTCGTATATTATCACAGATCAGGGTCACTGGTAAATGCATCTCATCTTGCAGCAAACAAAGTTTTTCTGTATCTGGTTTTTTACAGACAGCTTTTAAACAGAAAAAAATGTATAAACATAAGACTAACAATCACAAGTATTAATATTATGAAAACAATTTGGGCTTATTAGTAACACAACATTTTTTTCTCCCCTTTAAGAAGCACCACTCCAAATTTTATTTTAATGAATAGCACAAAAAAAGTTTATATAGCCCACATTTTTTTGTTAAAAGTAACCATAAACGTATTACTGTATGATTGTAAAATATAATTAATTTTAACTGTCTTTTGGAAAGTCAAATGGCCAAGAATTTATTTGAGGGGGAATTCATCAATAGAGAAGACTCCTAACTTGATTGGCATAAGTCTTGAATACTAGTTTCCAACCTAGAATTCCTTGTGGAGAAGCCACATCTGACCACATGCTCACATCTTTCTGAGGAACTTTGACAAACTTTGCATCCAAAGAATCCACCGGTACATCTTCTAAGGCTTCATGTCGGCAGAAGTAGATGGTCTCTATGACTGCTCCTGCTAGAATGGCATCTGTGATCAATCTTTTCCCTTCTAAAAGCACTTTTCCTTTCTTATCTCTTTGCTGCTTTGACTTCACAAGTGTCATTGCTTTCCTTTGAACACAATAAAAAGTTGAAACTACAGTTTGCAAATTATTTGACTACTGCCCTCTATAATAAAATAAAAAACAAAAGTTTAAAGAACAAATAAAATAAAAATGTTTTGTAATACCCTAACTGTGTATCGCCAGCCTTCACTTTCTCATATGGAAACCTATGTGTTTGCATTCCTTTCTGTTCAATAAATGCGTCATTTTGAACACTTGGTTTGAGTATTGGTGATTCCTGCAGCTTTCTGCTTTGAAGCTGTGGGACTTTTGTAGATACTGTAAGGTTTTCATTCAAATGCAATTTCTTTGAAGACTTCTGGCTTTCATCTGAAATGTAAAAAATCAACAGTGAGTAATTTCCAACTAAGGGTTGAAAATTTCCTATCAGGGGCAAGTAATTTTTTTCCAGGGTTTTGAATTTTTATGGCAAGGAATTTTCCTGGTAAGTAGGTTGGGAAGTATCCACATTTCCATCCCCTCCCCCACCCAACAAGTGTTTTATTCCGGCTCTTACCCCTGAATTACTACCTCATGCTGTCATCCTTGCCATGGTATACCATTTTTTGCTGTAAAATTACCCAACCATATTATTGGGATAGTACCCTTTTTGGCGCCACTTTTTGAATAAATGAAAACCAGTAAAATATTGCCCAGACTCTGTGTTCTTTTTTTCTTGCCAAAATTTTCTTATTATTTTTTATACACTTTTCAAGATAGAAAAGTATTATTGTGCAGCAATATTATTGTTTGTACTGTATCATAGAGGTTATTACATAGTCACACTTACTGCACATACGGTTTTTGTTCTTACCTTTTAAGCAATTTCAGCCTCTTATAAAATGTGTTCAAATATTATTTAGAAATGTACCAATCTTAAACTTTATTTAAATATTTTATTTTATATATATGTGTATATGTATGTATATATGATATTGAAACATATACACATGCATATTCGTTGAAAAGCTACAGCGTAGCCTACGATGTTCCATCATGTCCTTATTTAAACACTGTATATGTACCTTTGATGATTTATATTGTATGTATATATGTGTCTATATGAGTGTATATGTATGTTTGTGTGTGTGCATATATTGTGTGTACGTATATGTGTGTGTGTGTTCACATGTATGTATGTGTGTATGTGTATATATATGTATGTATGTGTTTGTATGCATTATAACATATATACATACTTATATATATACATATATATTTTTTATAAATACATACATATATACATATATATAAGTATGTATATATGTTATAATGTATATATGTATGTGTATATTAGCTATTAAATTTTTACAACCGTCATAATGTGACGTTTTTAAATAGATATTGTGATTTGTTTTCATTCTAAATCATGACGAGAGCTACGGCGATAGGTCGGCTAGGCTAGGGCCTAGCCTAGGCGAACACCGGCTAGCCTAGCTATTCTAGGCTATGGTTCACCAGCGTGACACCAGACCTACGTACCTACCTAGGCCTACAGTAACTAACTGGAAGCAGGTCAACTCGGCCACAGTCCAACTCGGCCACAAGTTATTTATAATTAAAATGAAATGTAAATATTACTCAGTTTTTGCATCATTTTTTTTCAATATGATTGAAATGAAGTACACAGTATATTTTAGTAAAATTCTGATCATCGCCGTGAGATCGTTGTATTCGTTTCTTAACACTGTACTCTTATTCAACAGAGAAAACCCGCCACTTACAGAATGGAATAAAATCTGACAATAATGTAACATTAACAATTTAAGCAATCTTAATAATTAAGAAAAACACATAGGGGCCTACCGGTATATTAATGTTTAATTTTTTTTCGTGTTAAAACACTGACATAAAACATGAGTACATACTTTAGACCTAATCATAAACAATTGAAATAGAAAAACCACATTATGATTTTTTAAATGTTAAAAATTTATTTTGAATCCTACTAAAACCAAATGAATGCACGATGCTGTGCATTTCGATACTATTTTCTTTAGAACCACGCCCAAGAAATAGGCCTACGTTAAAATTAGGTGGGGTGCATAGCATCTAGTAGGCCTTCAATTATCCACAATAGGAACAATTGGTATTGTTGAGTGATAGACATTTCACTTCAGTCCTTCATATTTGTTCGACCATTTTGGGGGCTATGTTTGAAACCCGTCAGTGACAAGGATACATCCGATGACGTGAATCACCGGTGATATGTCGGTGACACTTCCTTTTCAAATATTTACTTTAATAATACTAATTAGTCATAATAACGATAATAAAGGTGATAACAACAACAATATTAATACTGTAGTAATATTTATTTTAATACTCAATAGTAATAATACTAATATGGTATTAATAGCAATATTTAAATATTTATTTTGATAATACTAATTAGTGATAATAATGATGTTGAAGGTGATAATAGCAATAACAGCAATAATAAATTAAAGATGTTTATTTTTATAATAATATTAATACTAATTAGTAATAATAATAATGATGATACTTATAAGACTAGGCCTACTTAGTAGTAATAATATCGATAATAAAGGTGACAACAACAACAATAATATTAATAATAATAATAATAATAATAATAATATGAGAAAAATACCAATAAAACACCAATAACAATATTTTATAAATTACTATTATTAAAATAATAATACTAAGACTAATATATAATAATAATAATAATAACAATAATAATAATAATATATAAATAAAAAATCGAGAATTATTTATTATTTATCAGCAAAAATTTAAATATTACATAATGTTAATGCTAAGACTAATAATTAATATTAAAACTAACGGTAATAAAAACAACAATAATAATAACAATAATAACAGCAATAATTATAACAATAAGTATAGTAATAGTACTTAAAGAATTAGTACAGTATTTTATTGATGAAATACTCCTTCAAAGTGCAGTAGTATTAATACAGTAAATGACTTGTGGCCGAGTTGACTTGTGGCCGAGTTGACTTGTGGCCGAGTTGATTTGTGGCCGAGTTAACTTGTGGCCGAGTTGACTGTAGCCAAACTTTTTGTGGCCGAGTTGACTTGTGGCCGAGTTGACTTGTGGCTGAGTTGACTGTGGCCGAGTTGACTTGTGGCCGAGTTGGATCAAATTCTAACTAACTAACCTTTGTATTGGTGGTATAAAACCTGGATGAGATTCAAAACAGTATTATGATGATCTGATGAGGCAGCAGTGACAACGTATTAATTATTATTTTTTATATTATTAATTATATGAAACCTTTTTTCCGAGATTAGTACTACTCTCTGGATACATTTTTTTTTGTGTTAATAATTCAATTTCAACAGAGTGGTAAAACTGTGCTGTCAAATTTTGTGGCAGAAGCAACTGATCTTGCAGGATCCGAGTACCGTCCAACTCAGGGTGTTCGGTAAGTCTATGGAATGATAATGTAAACTTCTACATAAATATTAATAATGATATACCTGTATGTAGTTAAGTAATTATATAATAAATTACCAGTACATGTTACAAAAGAACCAGATTGTATTACACTTTCATTTAATTCACCTTTTGAATCAAATAATTTACATAGAGGCCTAACATATTATTAAAATACTATTTTATTAAGTTATATTCATCCTATGAAGACAACAAAAAAGAATGAATACAAAAAGTAATAAATTATCTATAAAAATTCAAGACTATTCCAAATATCAACTCAAAAGTTATTTATATTAAAAATTACATTTATAAAATTATAAGGAAAAAGCCTTTTATACAAAGCCCCATCATTATTTTACACCAGAGCCGACAGGATAACTAGTAAAACAGATCATTTCCCAAGTTTTGTTGGAAGTGTTTTAACACATTTTTAGTAAAATTATTCCTTTAAATGTTGGTTACTTTTCATCCAGAATTTTGGAGTTTGAAAGTGCAAGTCTTGAGAGCGATGGCCAGTCTTCAACACTTGATGTGGAATTGTGGGATTGCAGTGGTGATACAAAGTAAGGGGTTTTAAATTGTGTGGCTTTTTTTTAGTAGATAATGGATTTAAAGTTACAGTGTTTTTATGTTACTTAGTATAATAGTGATATTAAACATAATTTATTCCTAATTGTCACTTGTTTGTTTTACCGGAAACAGTACAAAAGACTCCTCAGTGCAGCTTAAACAAATTGTAGTTTACTTATTAGGATAAGCTGCCCCACTGTTATACACCTGCTAACCCTCGCGCATATTAATGTGAGACGCGAGTCTCATGCATGATCATCCACTTTTTACATCTTGCGCCTGCATTGTATTATCTCACGCATCATAAAAGGTAAAATATATAGGCTAGTTATACACTAAAATTCATAAAAATGAAGTGAATTTGTCCTTAAAAAAACCTGCAGGATACTGATGATGAGAAGCCATATCAATTTCTGTAATTAACATAGCTGTACTGACCAACTGTAATCCATAGCAGTTCCACTACAATTGATTGTTACATAGAGGGCGCTATATAAAAATGTTTATATCTTGTTTGTTGTCTTATGGATTAGACACCAACATAGTTGGCAGGTATACTTTTATTAAATTACTATAGAATTAACATTAAGTAAAACTATTGTTCTTACTGTTGTGCTTAGGTTTGATGAATGTTGGCCTTCAATTATGACAAATGTGAATGGTGTACTTCTTGTGTACAATCATGATCAACCTAATCATGCTACGGACTTAGAAATGTGGTGAGTATATATTTCAACTTCAAGGCTACCTGTGCTAGGCGGGAGCTTGCCTCTAATGTGTCAGCTCCTGGGTTCAAATCCTGTGAAAAACCACAGTTTCCTGCATTACTAAAGCAAAGTCTACTTCCTAATTTTGTTAGTACAATAGGAAGATACATTGAAATTAATTTGTCATTCTATAATAGTAGGTGGAGCTGTATTAGTCAGGTATAACTATGTAAAATTAAACACTAGTAGCATTATATTGACTAACTTTTTAATTCTGTTTCACTAAACAGCGCATTGAGACTTTGTTTATGCGCCATAGCAAATCTATATACATTACATTACAATACATTTATTGAGATGCATTTGTTAACAACAACAATCTCTGCCTCAAGTGTATCTGGTTATTGGTTCAGTGCATGTGTTATGAGAATTTTTTTAATAATAGTATATAATTTCTTTGCTCCCCTGTAGGTTTACAACGTTTGTGGCTCAGCAAGGTTTAAAGGAGTCTCAGTGTCTGGTCATCAATAACTGTAAACCGTCAACCAGTGAAAGACGCAAAACACAATTATGTAAGAAACCTTCATTTACTCAACTTACTTGGGTCAGCGTCGCTGCCTCAGTGGTGCACGATAGCGGAGCCTGAGGCACAGGCCAAAGGTGGAAACTATTGGAGCTCAGCATACCACCTTGTGTAGAGTATCTGTGAATACATGGCTACATAGAGAGAGTGACGCTGACCCAAGTACGGCTCATGTAATTTAATTGTTTCTGGTTCTTAAACTTCATTGTTCTTTTGTCTGTCATATTTTTGACTTTTTCTTTAAACGAATACCGGCGCTTTAAAAGTTTTCATTATTATTATTATTATTATTACATCTCACTGATTATCTACTTGTTTTGTACATAAAACTAATCATTCATGCGACATTTTGTTTTTGATCACAAAATTTCTGTTACTCTAACCTTTTACTTCTAAGCTTTTTAACCTTTATTATGTTCATTACTTTTAAACATTAATTTTAAAATGTTTTATTTTATAGAATCTGAAAAAAATGTATATATAATTAGTAGAGAAATACTAATTACTAACATTGCAACAATTTGTACTAAGCGCCACTATCGAATAAGCGCCTCTCTTGAGTGTAAGCACCAAATTAAGAAGGTTTCCAAGTATAAAAATGTGCTGCGGCGCCTATTTTGTCATTTGTGGTTATGTTTAAGGATATTATACATTAAACAATTACAGTCAATTAATTGAGTTAACAAATCATCCACATGTTTGTATAACAAGGTCACATCTCTGTTTTTGCTGTTGTAAGAAAACAGCACTATTGGTTTTGAATCACTGTCAGTATTAGGCCCAATAAAAAAAATATTAGTTTATTACCCTATCTAGGCTGGAAAAGTTAAGAGAGAGGGGGGCTTTTTATTTTTTATTTTGCTAAAGCCAAATATGATTTCATCCTTGGGGTGTTTGCAGGTGCATTGATATTCAAAGTAAAACATGAGTGAGATAACACAAACAATATCTAAAAAGTCGAAAAAAAATATTCCACATTTTTTTTTTTTTTTTTTTTTTTAATACCATGAAAGACATGCATGCAGGTGAGATAAACTAATCTTTAATTTTTTTTTATTGGGCCTTACACAAGGGTAAAATTCAAATTCAAAATGTCTTTACAATCAAAGTAAACAGAGATTGAATTATACAGTACCATAAAAAATACAGTAATTGAAAGAAGACAAAACAAATATACATTAAAAAGTTACAATAGAATGAAAAAGGATAAAAATAAGTAGAAAACTTATTCATTCAATTGAATTAAAATTAAACTAAAATACCATTGTTATAACTATTGTATTTGTTATTTTATTCATTAAATTATTTAAGTAAAAATTAGAAAAAAAATTATCAATTCAAATTGACATATTTACAATTAAACAACAATTTAAATTGATTTACAAATACATATAAAAATATATTTCAAACTTAAGAGGTCAATTAAAAGAATTAAATTAAGATATAAAAATTAACCAAAAAAATATCATCACAATGACATCGATTAGGAAGTACTGTGGCTGTGAAATGTAATTTTTTATTTTTCAAATTTTTTCAGCACCAGCAGTTTCAAAGCTTACTCATGTGAATGTGAACTTAGAGGAGAATGCAGAAGGTGCCAGAAAGGAGTTCCAAATGTTTTTAGGGCAACTAAGGGGAGCGCTCAGTGCAAAGCGAGACCAAGAGGAGCTTAGCATTATCCAATGATAACCTAGCTGGTGTACACATCAAGTAGAAATTGATACATCTGATGCATCTTGATGTGACCTCATGTTGTGTTTCCTGATGACATTTTTATGGTTGCCGGGGGAATATCAAGTTGCAACCAATTGGATTGCAGTTCAGTGTCTGATTTATATTAATGTAATCCAGTGGTTTATAGAAGAATCCCTGAAGTGTATAGATATGTAAATTTAAGTGGTAAAGCACTAAATGTTGCTTTAATAACTTCATAAACATTCTATATAGCAAATACAAATTATGATGTACAGTATTTCTTTATAATAGAATTACTATGTTGATATGTACAAATTTATTTCAAAAGATGTCACATAATATGAGGTTAAGTACTTTTATTGACCGACCTTGAAGGAAGGTTTGAAACTTTAGATAACTATGTGAATTAGTGAAATGTTACATATAATACAACAAAGATGTGCCATTTCCTCACTGTTTTCCTGAACCAGACTCGACCACCTCTGTCAAATGTGGATTTCCACATTTTTACCCATGGGATTCTCTTAAAAACCCTTGGGTTTCACATGCAGCTTTTTAATAATAAATTCAGTACACATTCATTGTAAAACATAGAATTTCTGTAGATTGTAACCTGCCTGCCATATTAATGTAAGATCCCTTGGTTAAAGCTCCCACAGACATAAAATCAGAATCTGTATAAACCCTTTAAATATTTTGGGACAAAAGTGTATTGTATGCTAGCCAATTGGGACATTACAATTCAAATGGTTCTGCTCAGAACCAAATACCATCAAATGAGAATTGTAGCATATGTCACATGGCATACCAAAAGCTTATATAATTAATTACTAAAGGTTTATAATGCACAGAGACTAACCAATTTATCAATATCCCCTGTTTAACAGGGACGTAGGCTGGTTTCATCTTGGGGGGAGGGTTCAAAAATAGGGAATGCAAAACTGGGTGGTGCGAAAATTTAGAAAGCTAAACTATAAAATAATGGTAATTTTTAGTATTTTAACTCCCTTAGTGGAAGTAATTTATAAAGATTTCTGTTTTTATTTCTCTACACCACCCCCACCCCCTTAAAAAAACAATTGCTTCATCAAGTCCTGTTTTGGTGTTAAACAACAATTTAGTTTACATTTAAAAAAATAATATTTACAAAAATGTTAATTTAAAGTTTTAGTCTTTGTACATTTAAATAAGAGAAGATAAGAAGGGAAGTAAGAAAATGAAATGTATTTTTTAGAAAGTAATGATAGGTAACAACATAATGTATACTTTTTCCTTTTTGTTGCTTTTAATGTATCATGTATATTATGTTTTTGTGTTGTGTTATATTATTGCAAATAAAAACCAATTTATTACTGTAGTTTGGTTAAAAACAAATGATCCAATAAAAGAGTAACTATTACTACTAGTATTGATTGCCTTTATATATTTCTTCAAAAGAGTGACGGTGTATCACAGTACAGTATCCGATTACTAGAAAAATTAACAGAATATGATATTTGATATGCACAGTAAAAGCTACTTTGTCATTGCATTTCAACAGTTATTATTATTGGAAGACTTTTGCCTTTCGCTCATCTTTAAAATCACGTACAACATGTGGTTGGAAAGGCACCTAATGAATGTTGAATGGCCCACCAAGCAGCTAATGAAAGGGGCACCGTAGGGTGGTGGAACAACTCTTGAATAAGGACTATAAACTAAGGCCCATCAGTGTACACAAATAGCTCATGTGCACTATGATTTAAGCTTATTATTCTCCTAATTTGTTGTTTAATTTGTGCCTGGTAAAAAATAATAAACAAAACAAATTATTTTTATAATTATTACTATATTATTAATCATTTGGTTACTACATACAGCAATAAAGACGGTTACATTGTATTATATTGTCATTTTGTGTGGTATATTTAAGTATTATTTGGCTCTTTTACTAAAAATATTATTTATTATACAAGATAATTGTTCTCCATACAATAAAATAAAGTATTGTACTCTTATACACTAAAATATTTTAAATATTTCATTCAGGTTTATATAACAAATTCTGAATTTGCACTACAAAACTAAAATTCATCAATATTTTCAATATTATGTATATCACAGTTTTGTTGCTACTCTGTAGTGTATAATTTCTAATAATAATACATTACCTGAAAATATAATTACCTTTTATTAATATGAAAGTATATACATACTCCAAGTATTGAAATACACGCCATCGTGTTGGGATTCAATATTTTGACATTAATTATGTCATCATCAGGAATCTTTTTTTTATTAATACAGTACTAAATACTATGGTAATACTGTACTTTGCTTTACCTATTTACTAAATGGTCGTGGACTGTATGGGCGGTACCCTGGAAAATATAAACACGTGCTCTGTAATGTCATATGACGAACGTTGGTTGCTATATTATTAAATTCATTGTGTATTTCCCTTTCTAATTGTTATGTTAATGCGATATATTTATCTACTTGAAAAGTGACCTTCATACAAAACGATTTTTTCTTTAGAGACAATAACATTCTATGAATTTTGAAAGTAGAAGTTAAGATCAATTAAGTACAGAGATATTCTGTAAAATAGAACAAAAATACAGAAGGGGGTTTGAACAGAAGATCGAAGATTTGCCTGTCGGCATGACATCATACGCCCACAAAAGGTAGTAAACAGATTACGTCATATTTTTTTGGCTTCATTGATTGGTATAGTTATGAAGCGTAGACTATTTACAGAGGGGTGTTAATAATTTATATTAATATCTTTTTAATATATGTACTCAAATTAGGTATAATGTTACAAAATAATAACTTTGTTAAATTTTAGTAATTCAATTTGTCCAAATATTCACTGCGATAATTATTTTCTTCCTGGTTAGTTAAAGGGGCGCTCACGTGTTTGACAATTGTTTGGTATCGACCATCACCTTATGCAAATTACGAGCGTCCTGTTTGGGTAAGGTTTGACGCGAAAACGAAGGCGCGTCATGGCGATTTGTAGGTGAAATTAGCTATTTTATAGTGGCTATTATGTTCGTTGGTTGTCCTATACAAACAAAGAAATTATTACAATCCAAGTGTGGCTGAAAAACGCGGAAAACATGAGTATAGAGACGTTATTAGAGGCTGCCAAGTACGTTGAGCTTAGGTCTTCTATGCAACCCACACGTGGTGGCGATGGGGGTGAGTAATCGACAAGCACATGCAAGCGACCAATTGACAGCCTTCGCTTTTTCCTACTCTAGTGATTGGCTACGTCATTCTTTCTCAGCTAATTTTATCTATAATTTTAATTTATTTACGTTGTCTAATGTATAGAACAACAACGGTAATGGTTGCTTTTATTTATGTTAGCTGTCATTTTACAATTCTAGGTTTAGGCCTAGTATTTGATTATAATATGTACGTACATACGCGATCATTTTCCGTGACCTCGTCGCACATGAAATCGTTGATGACTGCTAATTGGAATATTCCATTTTTATTGAAGGGGTTGTCACTCAAACTCTTCCGGCTAGTACTGTACTGTCTACAGAAATCTGGAAACCATCAACAGCTTATATATCACCGCCAAGGACCAGCTCAAAACACGTGAAAGTACCAGCTGTTGAAAAAAAGAAAGAAAATCGTCAACAGCAAGATGATGATGTTTATTATGATGAGATGGAATTTTCCTCCTCTGGAAATTTGAGTAATTCTGATTTTTCCGGAGATTGGTCAGATAAGCGAAGGCAAGGCGGGTAAGAATACAAATATTTTTTTTCCAAATAAAAATTGGCAATTATCCTACTGTAGCTAAGTAAGCGTAGGCCTACCTCTTTTTTCAAATAGGAGTCAAACAATGTGTTTACATCATTCATCACAATTAGATACATTATTCCCATGTTAATAATACTGTTCCTCTTAGGCACATTATTTTAATATTTGTTTTAAAAAAAGTTTATATATTTTTGTTTGTTGTATGGCGATTTATTCGCATATAATAGGGCATCATGACCAACACACAACGTAATACGAAAAACAAGAAGTAGAATACAGTTAAACTTGCCTATATAGTCAACTTTGCCTAACTTCGATTTTATTTTACATGCCAAATTGTTGTCTTCCATTAACGATCTGTAAAGTACATTGGCATTCTGTATGTATACTGAAAATAGCAGTACATCAATAAAATTATATAAACAACAGCGTTATACATTTGTTTTGCTTTCTAGCACATACAGTACACAATGTTGAGGATGCAGGTGGTTTCTCATTAGCTTCTATTGTATCAGAGCGTAACTTTAGAATGTTGTGATTGTGTGTTATTGACAATGGATTTAATTATGAATGGATTTATTTACGGAGGGATTTAATTATGAATGATGCGGACCGAATTAATTTTCTAGAATATTCTAACGTGTATATTCTGAAGCGTAATAACAGATTATAATGAGGCAGCATTTCATGATAATCGAATATATAATTCTGTTAAAATATCCACTGAAAATTGGGGAGGGGGGTCTTGACAACTATATTTTGGATAAAACATCATAAAATCACTTCATTCAGATTTCTTAAACAACAAAAAAATTAATGTTAATTTTTAAGGAATAGTAAACTATTTTTAACATTTTATATTTCAGGGCTGGAACCAGGGAGGTCCATAACAAGTTAGAGAAGAATAGGTATGTTTAAATACACAGACAGTTCATTGGTTTATGAATAGGTATGTTTAAATACACAGACAATTCATTGGTTTATGAATAGGTATGTTTAAATACACAGACAATTCGTTGGTTTATGCAAAAAATGTAGGAACTAGTGTATTTATTGTTTGGTGATGAAAATATGTTCTAGTTTATCAATTGAAAACTAATAATTTTTATTACTGTACAAACTAATGTACAGTTAGAATTTTAAATATTAAATTATTCAATTATCATGTTAGGTTACCTCAACTTCTGTAGTATATCTGTACAATTTGTTATATAATAATAATAATAATTTATAATCATCATCATAATTTTTGTATATTTATTTAGTGTACAACTACAGTAATATACTGTATACAAAAGTCATAAAGTATGTTTAGCATTTCTTTTGTTAATTATTTTTGCCAAAGTCATTAGTCTCTTGTTATTGCCAGATAAATGTAAGTTAGTTTTAGACCATGTTGAGGCAACCTTCCCCCTGAAGTTAATTTACATCAGATATAATATTGTGCATTATTCTTTGAAGGAGTGTTCACACATAAATTAAACAGGGGAAATATGCAAAATTATTTTTGAAGCTGTTTTTATGTAAATACATGCACAATTTCTGAAGGTGATCAGCACCAACCACTCTTTTCCTACACAGTTAATTTGAAATGGCAAGATTTCTAGGCACATAATGGGAATCATTTTTCAAGACATTCTTTTTATTTTCTTGACACAATTTTAATTTTCAGACGTGCTCATCTTAAAGAATGTTTTGAAGGTTTACGCTACCAGATACCCAATATGCAAGACCACAAAGTCTCCAACCTGAGCATCCTTCGTGGCGCATTCAGATTTGTGCAGGTGATCTTTATTTTCCACTTTATATTTTACCATACTCCTTCCTTTTGAGTTGTTTACATGTAAAATGCTCCACCCTTCTCGCTTCAGCTGTTTAGGTCCTATGTTTGAGATATTACAGTATCCGTGCTAAGGTGCTGAAATGCAAGTCATATCTCGTGCCATCTTACAGAAGATATTTATGCTGTAAGGCGAGACTCTTTTTATACCCTGTTTAGCAAACCTGCCGCCCGCCAATTGAATTAAGCAGTGTATTGTGTTTTTCAGGTTAACTAGTTTTAACCTTGAAATAATTATACTACCTACTGTACCAACATTACACACCTGTTAATGGTAGTTGAAACCTAACAATATTGTTTCTGGGTTTTTTCATAACTAAGAATAATTATGATTCTTCTTACTGTGAATATACTGTATTAAAGATGTCATTATGGATGTTAAAATAAATACTAGCCTAGATTGACATAACTTTACAATATTTATAATCATATTGTATACATAAGTTTCCTTAACTTTAAGTATTAATTTAAAGCTATCACCAAAAATAATACAATTATAAAATTTGTTTCATCAACAAGTATTCCAAAGCAGTCAAAATAGTAAATACATTTACATTAACTTAAAATTTCATATGCAATAAAGTTGTTAAATTTTAAAATAGAATTATTTACAAACAAATAAAAATATTCAGGGACTGTCTTAACAATTCTGTGCTGTGACAGTGACATTATTGTTTCTATATGGATCATGGTCATCTCAAATATGGTCTATAAGAAGTAAATTACCTTTGTATGTGTATGAATGCAAAACATTCATTAAGTAATATGCAAAGAATCTGAATTCAGAATGTGTTTATGATTTAAAGAATCAATCTACGGTTGTAGTTATATACTGTATTCTACAGTGAATGAATATTTGTTTTGAGTGATGATAAAGAAAAAATATATCAAATTGTGGTATTCAAGCTAAATATAAACCAAAACAATTTCAATAATATGTACAATACTAAGCTACTGTAGTTCTAATCTGTGGTGAAGGAAAGTTCATTAAGTAATTTGCATAATACTTTATGGTGCCTCAACTCTGATCGCCAATGCAAGGTGAAGGGTTCACAACATGACATGGCACTTACCAGGTTGCAATTCGCTCAGTGAAATCTATTTCCTTGATCACAAGTAAAGTAGCCTTTGTAACTTGTCCACAAAATGTATTTGCACATATTATGATAATCATCATGTTTTGTAACTTCCTTATTTTCTGTTGTGTACAGTGACTGTGACTGTAAAACACAGCACAATAAAATACACTTTTTTTTTTATAAGAACCAGTAAAAAAAAACTGTACCTCAAACAAAGTCAGTGATTTAGTTTCTATTTTACTTCATTTATTTACAGTAGTCAGTTCATCTACAAATCTTTTTGTGCCTTGCTTGTAATTTACTTTGTGGTACTGTATTTTAGAAGCCATTTTGATTCTAGTTTCTATTTTTTAAGGTACTTAATTAGAATTCCTAGATCAGGTATGACACACAATATGGTTTTATGTTACCATCATAGAATATGCCATAGTTGACTACTTAATGTAGCATACCATATTTATTCAAATAAAAACCACGCCCCCTCCAGAGCCTCATTAGGAACAAAAACCTCCCTCGAATAAACGCCTTGGGGCGTTTATATTTTGCTTGAATGAATGGCCCCTCTCCCCTAATTAAACGTAAACAAAACTAATGGAAGCAACATAATTCTCAAAACATTCCATTAATGTTTTCTCCAGTAGAATTACACATGTTTCTAACCTGGTTGAGATCAATATTAATATTTATGACACACAAAAACACATTTTGATGGTACTGTGTGTTGTAGGTCCACATTTACAGTAAAAATTAAAGGGGGTTTATTAAAATATATACATATACATATGGGTACATATTTATATGGATACTGATGTTCTTGAAAGAATATCTGAGGTTAAAGTGTTAGGGATATGGGTTCAAAATTACATTAAATGGGCCAGGAATATTAAAGAAATTGTTTGCAATGGTAGGAAACGTTTACATTATGATATCCAGGCATTAAAGTTTTGGGGTACCCATTGAAGATTTGGTTGATATATATCAAACGTACATTAGAAGCTGTTTGGAATATGTTGCGTCTGTATGGCACTCGGGCCTAACTACTGAGCAAAGTAACTTGATTGAATCGGTGTAAAGGCGTGCGTGTAGGATTATTTTGGGTTGGGACTACGTTCATTACGAAAGTGCATTGAATATCTTAGTGCTTGATAAGTTGACTACTCATAGAATTAACCTGTGTTATGAGTTTGCTGTTGGTTGCTCCAGGAGTACTGGGAACTCATCTTGGTTCAAATTGAACAGTTCTTCTCACTGTATGTCCCTTAGACGGCTAAGAAAATATGATGTGCCTTTTAGAAATAGTGCTGTCCCTTTTTTGACAAATTTGATCAAGTATAACCACTGAGATCCTGTCTTGTCTGTGGAATGTTTTGGTACTTCATGAGTATGTAATTCAGCTGTGAGGCTGCGATTTGCATGAAGTTGTGAATAAAGAATAAAGAATATACATTTTATTTTACACTCAAAAGCACCTCAAAAACCCTTCTGACGAATTTTGTAACCATTGTTGTCATTTATAGGGGATTATATCCCGGTGTACTGTCCAATCACCACCAGAAGGACCCCACTGGAAATAAGTCTTCTTCTAGACTTTCGTGGGCTATCCTTGGTGTTTACACCGAATAAATCCAATCCAATATGTTATAGTACTAAGTAATTATTAAATACTTTCATACTTTTATTATACTCTCCTAAATTTTGTCAATATATTTAATATTGTAAAATATTACTACAGTATGTTGTATAACATTTAACTCAACTGTTTTGAATTTGATATGTTGAAAAATTGCACTGACAAAAATTTTCAAAATTAGATGTGAACCTCCAGAGAATCCAACCTAATTTTCCGCCACAAATCCAGACAAGCTAATGGTGATACAAGAGACTTAACCTAATTGCATAAAAATAACATTGGCAATCTAAGCTATCAATGACGTTTGCATTCTAAGTCCTTTTTCAAGAATAATTTTTCACATTTATTGTGAATGTGACCTTTAATAATAAATTTAAAACCCTAGTCTTGAAATAATTAATAAGTGATGAAAATGTGTTTAATGCAAAAGCCCCAATGTCTAACAATAATTAGCACCAATGAAACACCTGCAAACTATAATTTCTTGTAACTAGATCCTGAAGAGAAAGGAGAAGGAACTTGAACATGAGTTGGACCGGCTTGTCAGACACAAGATTGAAATGCAAGGTCGTTTAATGCGTCTGAGAACTGACGTAAATCGACGTCTAGACACAAGTGACAAAATCAAACTACCATGGCATTCAAAGGCAATGGGAAAGAAAAATGCTAGGAAGGCCGAGAGAAAAAGAAAAGCTGTTGTACATCATGAGGATGATGATGACGGGGCATCTACATCCACAGCGTCAGGTAGGCATAACATTTAATGTTGTGGTGTCTTCTTCTGTCATCACACTGTTTTCTGTCACTACTGCATAATTTTGTGGTTTATGATTCTGTGTTAGTCTATGTTTATGTCGTTCATTTGTCTGTTAGGCAACACTTTTTTTATACCTTGCTTTGCGAACCCGCTACCCTCCAATATTGATAATTTAGAATAAAAATAAAATTTTTGGCAAATAATCAAACCCGTTGCCGCAAAAAAACTGGAAATTTCTAAAAAAACATTGAAATCTCCAAAAACACGATATGTATATTTCTTCCTATGTATAAATTTAAAGCATTTAACCATTCCATTACTACACTGTTTACATTCGACAATAAAATTTTATTTTTATTTTATCCTCCATCAAGATGTTTTGGGCAAAACTATTAGCTAAACAAGAACAATTTTTAAAAATTTAAACAAGGTTAAAAAAAGTCTCGCCTTAATAGTTCCAAATTTGCTAACGTTGATATTTATGGTTACACCATATTCACTGCATTTGTCGAGCATATGAATTTGCAATTTCCTTTAACAAATTTAAAAAAAAGGAATCTTGCACATTCATTGTGCATTTATAGTATTATTTTATAGCATTTTGTTTCATTTTGTTATTTCAGTTTTTAGTCTTTAATTACAACAAAAGCACTACAAAAAATAGAATCTACTCAATAATACAATTATGTATTTGTATAATTAGCAAATAAGATAAAATGAACATATACTTTAATCTATATAATGTAAAATTTAATAGTAAATGTAATATAAAATGAATCAAGAATTTAGAGAAATTAAAATTGTTTTTTACAGAAGCTGAGGAAGAAGAGAGACGGTCAAGAGCTCATTCTCCAGTGGCTGGCTCTTTATCAACAAATGAGTCCAAATCAAAATTGCATCTTCAAGCTCCACCCCATTCGCTGGGACACGCCAGTGTGATTCAGAGCACTGGCCAGCCTAAACAGCAATTAAAAGTAGTGCCTCACTCATTCCAGCCAGGTGAATCGCTTTTACCAACCACTGTCGGAGTTGATAATGGGCATGGTACGATTAATAAAGGCAGAGATGTGCAACCGTTAGGGACCGAGGCCCAATCGCTGCTTGCGTCAAGGCCAACTGTCAGTCAGTTGCTGAATAAAAACTCTGGTTTAGAAAAACTGTCACCGAAGAAAAGGCATGGTGCTGCGCCAACACTACATATTATTCATACAGGTAACCAAGCTGGCATCAAGCAGCATACACCAGTGATGGTAACACAACCCAAAATAACCATGTTGCCCATGACCACTAACCAAACAAATAGCACCGGCCATGTATCTCATGCACCGCCTGGTACCAGCCGGAACGGCAGTCCAATGCCAACAATGTTAGCCTCGGCATTGAGTGGACATTTGATGCATTCAGCAGTAGACCACAGGCACTTAACACACGTATCAGCGGTGCAACCAATTTCCAGCAGCACCCTCAACACATCGACGGCCGCGCAGCCTGTGATAGCTTCACTGCAAACACAGAATATTTTCAGCACAGAAAAAACTCGGCCTGGACTTGCAGGTCGTCTGCATGCACCATTCACTCAGATACCCTTTAGTCCTGCAATCACGCAGGTGCTGTTATCACAACCCTCAATTACAGCCTATACACTTGCTAGACAGGTGCCTTTCAGTCATACAATAATTAGACAAACATTGACACCTGCAAACTCAAAATATGCATCAAGTTCAACCTCACCTGTCACCATTATGACCACCTCGTCACAAAAGACAATAGTGTCACCGAAAAGCACATCACCCGCAGTGTCCTTGGTGACAAATACAGTTGCAAAAAATGACTCTGTGGACCGTCTAGTGACGGCGACATCTACAATCGTGATTCCAGCTCCGCAGACGGTCAGCAGCCCTCGGGTCTTTCCGACAACATACCTACAAGCATCACGGCCCGGAATGCATAAGCACCCGGTTCAGCAGCCGGTTAACCAAGTTGGAACTACGGCTAGTAGTGCAGCTCCCATTTTAAAAGCATACCCAATGTTCATACCGAGGTACAGGACTGTAGGGTCAGTTATAAGTGGTCAGAGACCATTAGTCTCGGGTGTTGCTGTGACCCCTAAGCTGGTCACCCAAAAAGGCAATGGAAGCACAGCGACTATTATTGTTCGGCCATCTCTTGTCAATACGACCGACAAATCACAGCAATGATGTGAATGTTTGAAGTAAAATATTACATGTTAATGTTATAACAACCTTAATAGATCCTTGTCATTTGATTGGTAAATTTCGTATCACGTGACATTGGTTATGTAACCCATTACTTCACTCATCATGGAAATTTAGTTTCACCGTGCATTTTTACTTCCATCTGTGCATTTTTGTTTCATCCGTTTCGCTCCATTGTACAGCGCCTAGTATACAATACATGACTTTAATCTAATACAATCTTTTGATTGGGTTAAAAGACACTGGACTGTTCCATTTAGAAAGAATGTAGATTTTTTTTCATAAATTATCCAATGACAAGAATCTCCATTCAGAAAAAAGGTAGATATTTTCATAAAATATCAAATGACAAGAATCTAATTTAGTTGTGTTATAAAACAAATAATTGATGTTTTTTATTCGCACAATAGAAAGAATATTTTCATTCGTTGAATAATTGACTGTTCGAATGGAACAATCAGTCTTTTAACTCATGAAAATATACTTCCCATTGCACTCGTAAACATTTGTATAACAGTTGTGTTGGAGCTTTACAGATAAGTTGCACCGGAAACCATTTAATCACTAGGTAACATCTCCATGTTAAGGCTAGCTTCTGTGTTGAGGGAAACTATGTTGGAAACTCAAAATCGCCAGTGTTGTCCCAACACCAAGGTTTTTTTTAAATTTTTGGAATGAGGTTGAATCACTGTAGTATGGCTATGTTCAGAGCTATGTTCCAACTCAAATTCCAGAAGTTGGATTTGTTACACTTGATACACCGTGAAGATAAGTAAGTGTTCCCACTAGGTTTTGAACCTCATCCTAGTAGTAGAACACTTTAAGGTGTCCTTTTGATATTAGCATAATGCATTCATATGAGTTTGCTTTCGTATGTATTCAGTACAACATCATATAATAACTAGTTTACAAGTATGCAATACCTTGAGAAAAGCATGTACTTAACCGGTTAATCTAATTTCCTATTCCCACCAGACAAACTTTTACTTGGGCATGTGCTAAATATTATATGGACTTACCAAGATATCCCCACCGAGTTGCCATTATCAATTAGTACCTTGTTAAAATCCATGCTAAAATATCTTAGATGTTTTACAGGTGTCTGCTATGTCTGTGTTTTAATAGATGCATGGGATGCATGCTAATCTTGAGTTCTGTTCAGACTATACATGTGACATGCCTGTATATAGTCATGACATCACATGACCATATATAGACACATCATGACTATATATATAGGCACATCATGACTATATATGGGCACATCATGACTATATATGGGCACATCATGACTATATATGGGCACATCATGACTATATATGGGCACATCATGACTATATATAGGCACATCATGACTATATATGGGCACATCATGACTATATATGGCATACAAAAGTTTTTTGTCAAAGAAAATTTGATAGTGTGGACAGTGCATTACACAGATGGGCATTCACACAGACGTAATTTTGCCACAGTTACTTGCTCAAATTTTTCTAGCATTTTTTTCTCATGTGAATCGGGTACAGTATTAGGCATTTTTTTTTTTTTTTTTTGGGAAGATAGATTATCTTTTCATAATAAAATTGTGTATAACTTTTGGTATTTATTAAGATAGAATTTTCAAGTGTTGAATTCATTTTATTTTTCACAATTGAACAAAATTTTGATTTACAATCCAACTTTAAATAATTTTACCATTTAATTTTTTTTCCATTATGTCATGTGAATGTTAATACAGAAATGACAATTGAAATGCCTACCTAGTGAAATTTAACCATGAGTTGCGAGTGTAAAACGTACAATAAACTTTTGTATCAATTTTTAAGAGCATGAATATTTCAATTTCAAATTTGTCATCAATCTGAAACTGATTGAATTGTGTGTTGCTGTTGTTGCACATGTACAAGACCCATCCCCCTTAAAGTATGTTGTCTTGGACACAGTAAGAAGTGACTCAAAATATTGAGATCTATGAATTAATTAAAGTAATAAATATTCTTGTAATAAATGCCTTTTTTGTATATTTGGTAAATCATAAGTCCAGGATAATTTTCATATGTTCTCCATTTTTAAGATTAATAAAATCATTACTAAAACATTCAGGATACTATGTAAACAATTATTGTATTCAAGTAACAATTAATATTTCATACAGTATATTGCTGATTATTATAAAATGTATCTTAATTACTTTATAGAGCAGGTCATTTTATATACATTTGCAGGAATTATTGACAATTATAACTTTAAACTCTATGAAGGAATCAAGTTTAGCTAGATAATTAGTATATACCTATTGAATTCTGCGTATCTACGATGTATGTATAACAATATCAAATATATTTTTAACTATGTCATATTACTGGGCATACTGTAGCAGGTGTATCTCCAAATGGAATTAAACGAGTGTTTTGTGTAGTCATGTTTGGTTAATAAGTAGAAATATAAAAAATATTATGAATTTATGGGAGATGGGCTGTTCTCCAGGAGGTTGTTGCTTGCTTGCAGGCAATAGGGAGGTCGTTACAATTTTCCGGCCGGGAGACTTAGTGATTTGTAGGAGACTTGGGCCACCATATTCTGTATGATCATGAGAGAGACTGTAAATGGTCGAATAAGCGCCGCAGCGCTTATAAAATTTACGAAGGCTTCAGTGTGGCGCTTATAAAAAAATATGTGGCACTTTCCATGCCCGTTCCCATGTTACCTATTTCACATATTCCCATAGTTGAGTAGGCCTATCATGGGTTCTATCATCGTAAACAAACGTTTATAGAGAAATGCTTGTCTTCATTGTGTTAATTTTAACACTGTATACATTGTATTTAAAACCCTGTTTCATTACACACAGTGTAGTATTATAATCTCTCGATTAAGCAAATGCGCTTATTCAAGAACAGGTCTAATTTGAGCATTTACGGTATTTCAGAGGGTTCAGTGGAGTAAGCAACTATATATTTTTTATTGTATATTAATGCTACTACTACTGTATTGTATATTAATGCTACTACTACTGTATTGTATTTTCCCAACTGGGTTAAGGTTTTTTTAACATAGTGAAAATCAACTGAAAACCAAAAAATACATCATTATAAAGTAGAATGTCGGTGCCAAAAGATAATGGGTGCCAAGTTTTTTTCATTCAACTAAATGTAGATTAATATAGGGTCATTAGTGATAATGAGCAACTTGGTTGTATACATATCACAGTTAGGCAAAAATCAAAATCTAGTGTTGGCCACGTTTTGGGAAAATCCCAAAAATGGGTAGGTCGCTAGTAAAAAATTATGTGCTTGTGCCTAAATGTAGAAAATACACAAAAATACAACAAAGAGCATTTTTAAATCTATATTTAAGAGCAAAAACGATCACAGAACACTGTCGCATCGCCTACCTTCCAGCAAGATGGACCTATTCCAGTCTTTTTTGCTCATTAAAAAAGTATTTTTCATTTTAGTCCAATGAAAAAAGATTAAAATGCCGAACCTCAATTTCGTACATTTTGGGTCGGCCGGGTGTGGCCAACACTAATTTTTTTTATTTTGCCTTTCTGTTAACTATTCTCTCATTGGAAGCTATTGACAATGTCGCCCTCTACAGTATAGAGTATTGCAGAGTTAGAATTGGTTACTGTTAATATTTTCATTCGGTGGCTATGAAGTCACCCTCTACAGTACACAGTACAGTATTGCTAAAAACAAACGAATTAGTTAAATTGAATGTGGATGTATCATATTGTACCTGGGCATAGATATGTTCATCTTGTGCCATGTAGCTATTTTACAATTTTCACACCTGTGTCAATCTGAAATTATCCCTACATGCTCATCTGTTGCATTGTGTCAGGATGTGTCCATATTACCTGTGCTAAAATGGAGTGGAGTTTCCTTCCAATCCCATGGTCCTGAGTTCAATTCCTGTGACAGCTGAATTTTTTCTCATGACTAAAAACAACTCCACTCACT